>NC_134483.1:44737736-44879113 GCF_040206685.1 Ascaphus truei | reverse complement strand
AAACGCTCACGTGACGCAGCCGTCGCGCTGCAAAAACAATTTCAGTTGTCTCCTCTGTCGCTCCGTAGCGCTTGATCGCACACACAATGTGCGCCTTCATTGGTCTACACTAATGTCACTATAATCACGGCCTTAGACCAGTGAGCGATGATAGGGCTGGAGACATACAGGTTCAGGTTTGTGATATTTTCATAAAAATGGAATTTTCTCACAGCTGTGCCTATTAAACATGCTGCAAACTTTTCATAAAGTTTACTTAAATTCTTGACGGGTTTATCTATGTCTCATATTACTTTGTCACGATGGATGACGCTATACAAATGGATGCCGCTTTACAAATAAAAATAAACATACATACAACTTATTTTATCTTTAACTGTTCATGCAATGTCTTCATCTATAATGTATAACCCCGTTCACCTAATGTAACCATGTATTTGTAACCATGTATCTGTCATCATAACTCTGTGCCCAGGACATACTTGAAAACGAGAGGTAAGTCTCAATGTATTACTTCCTGGTAAAACATTTTATAAATAAATAATACATCACTACCTGTGACATTTTCCTACCATGGACCAGCCAATAAGAAATGAAGGTGTCAAGAAATGCTGAACCAGGTATGATATTCTTACAGGTAGCATTTTCTCAAAGCTTTGCCTGTTACGCCTCCCTGACATCTGACATTTTGCTAACCTGGACTAGCTAGAGATTTTAGGTCTTGGATGGGGATCAGGTATGATATTCTCACAAGTAGCCTCATAACCTGTGACATTTTCCTATTCTGGGCCAGCCAGAATATAAAAGAACTTAGAGATGCTGGACCAGTTATGATATTTTCACAGGTAGCATTTTGTCACAGTTGTGACTATTAAATAGAACTGACATGTTCCTACACTGAACCAGTTGATGATAGTGCTAGGATGATACTGGATCAGGGATATTATTCTCACAGGTAGCATTTACACACGTCTAGCACAGGGGGCATCTGCCCTTCCCACCTTAACATTGAAGCCAAAACAAATTAGTATGGTGGTAAAAGCCACAGCGTTAAACTTTATCATTATTATTGCAATACATATGTGGGTGTTTAATTCAATAAAACATCCCTTAACTCCCAGCCATAAGGTATAATTATACATAACAAACCTATAAACCCAAACACTGCCTCCCAGCCAAGAGCATAACAATTATTTAACTTCATCAAATTTCCACCAAACATGCCACACAACCATCAAACTATGACGCTGTGCCAATTTTATTATATGAACAATACAATCATGACTTCATACATAGAGACAGAATAATATAACTTAGACATAAAATGACTTAACTAAAGTTCTAAAAGAAAACCCAAGATTAGAGAGAAAACCCAAGATTAGAGGGTTTCAAAAAACAAAAAAGCACAAGTATTCAGCCAAACCGCAACCCACCTTTTACGCCTCTCTTTTCCTGCTCAAATTATCGTATTTTGGTTGCATGCCGGCTAACGGCTGGCCAATCAGCATCCACACCTGTCAGAGCTGGCTAGCAGCCAGCTGACCGCACAGCCTACTACTAGCCCAGGGACAGCTGTCTCTTAGCTAAGTGCCAAATAGAACATTTTTGCCTCTAAAACATCCCTATCAAACATTTTTGTACCCTGGACCAGCTACAGATTTTAGGGCTAGAGGTCCTGGGCTGGATCAGGTATGATAGTCTCACGTCTCTGCTAGTTACACACCACTATCTGCAAGAATGGTAATTTGAACGTTGAGAGGGCGGCCTGGCCTTGGGGACGATCATTCACTCTCCCTCGATTATGATTCATTAATTTGTGATATCACATATTATGGGAGAAGGAGTGGCTCCATGAGGAAAGACTCTGACTCTGTAAGCAATGACACGGAGTTTGAATCGGGACCCTGGTGTCAGCTCCTTGTTACCTTGGGTAAGTCACTTTATCTCCCTGTGCCTCAGACACCAAACGCTTAGATTGTAAGCTCATCTGGGCAGGGACTGTGTCTGTAAAAATCCAAAAGTGCTGTGTGCCTCACGCTATATTGTAATTGTGCAGCGCTTTGAGTCCCATTAGGAGAATGGCACTACAGTATATGAAATAAAGTAATTTCTTATTATTATAAGGGTTAAGTTAACTTTCCTGTTAGTGATTAGTCAGGTGGAGGAATTGATGCTGGGCTTCTAAAATGTGTTGTTTGATGGGCCTGATTGGGTAGTTTTGATGTTGGGTTCGTGGTCAGGTTTTAAGGCTCCAATTTAAACCGGCTGAGGCTGATTCACTTTTGAAACCGATTATAAGGGTGTTGTAATCCCACCCTCCGTATTTTTTTTGTACAGTTTAGATGAGTCATTTTGTGGAATATATTTAAATAATTATACTAAAAAATATGTAACCCTCCTTTCCCGACTCTAAAGAATTTACATCAAGTTGGATATATATACATGGATGTGCTTAGTCTCTCATACCTTTTCAGGGTGCTGGGTCCGTGCAGGCTGGATGTGGATATGCAGATAAAATAATGATGGGCGCCAAGTAAGTACAAGCAATAGCTTTTATACAGAGCCGTTCATAATCCTCGCCATAGAACAGACAGACTTCCCTTCAGCCATTAACTGGTGTCAAACCATATGGTTACTCTGTGCTTCTTCCCTGGTAGCTCTCACTCCTACGCTGAGAAGGTACTTATGTGTGTTTTGCTTAGTATTGGTTAGATCAGTGTTTCCCAAAGTGTGCGCCCCGGCGCCCTGGTGCGCCGCGGTTTGGCTAGAGGGGCGCCGCGATCAGGGCCGCCAGCAGCGGGAAACAAGAGCTGCTAGTTAATGAAAAATAAATAAATTTAAAAAAAACTCTGAAGCGGCGCCGGGTCTCCCTGGCAGCGCCTGACCTTCCGCATGCTTGCTGATGCGTGCGGAGGAGGAGAGACTTCCCTGAGGGGAAGCGGAGGAGCGGTCACGTGACCGCTCCCATCCAATGGGGCTGCAGCCTGCCCGGCATTGCAACTACAAAGCCACCAGACAGAGGCAGCACCAAGGTGTGTGTGTGTGTGTGTGTGTCAGAGAGAGAGAGAGAGTGAGGTCTGAGAGAGAGAGTGAGGTGTGAGAGAGAGAGTGAGGTGTGAGGTCAGAGAGAGAGAGAGAGTGAGCTCTGAGAGAGAGAGTGAGATCTGAGAGAGAGAGAGATCTGAGAGAGAGAGAGAGAGTGAGGTCTAAGAGAGAGAGAGAGTGAGGTCTAAGAGAGAGAGAGAGAGTGAGGTCTGAGAGAGAGAGAGTGAGGTCTGAGAGAGAGAGAGTGAGTTCTGAGAGAGAGAGAGTGAGGTCTGAGAGAGAGAGAGTGAGGTCCGAGAGAGAGAGTGAGGTCAGAGAGGGAGAGATTGAGAGTGTGTTAGTGTCTGAGAGAGACACCAACTGCGCACTGCAACTGTTAAGTATGTATATACACCTTTGTTTTTACTTTGGGCGCCGCGGAAAAATCCTGATCGCCTTCGGGAGCCTTGAAAAAATTCTGATTGCTTTGGGGAGCCTTGAACCGAAAAAGTTTGGGAACCACTGGGTTAGATTGTCAATTTCCTGCATAGATTCAATAATGCCCTATCTCAGGTGGACCCTTGTTGGGGAACAGAGCTGGGATCACTATCCCGTTTCGGTGTACAGCATTCTTAGTCTACACTTGTCAGATTGGGAGTTTACTTAAGATTTTCCGGTGGGGCTGATCCAATTATGCTCTGGCGTTTCTACGCTGAGCACATGCTTATTACTCTTCTGGCCAGAGAACAATCTTGGGACATTACTATGGGCTCTAACTATACAGGGCTCGCGTTTTAACTGAAAACAATAGATGGTGACGGCAGCCTTAATACACATAACTATACACACAAACCTATTTACAAGACTCACGGTGAGGCTTCAGTCTGAACTGTGGAACCTGTTTCTAGAGCATCGGGTGGAGCTATATATACCCTTCTATCTCCCTATTGTGACATCACTGGTCACAAGGCAGACTTTCCCTTTCTGCAGCATCATCCCGCAACACATGAGGAGGAGCGGAGTAACCTGAGTGATCCCACACAGTTAACCCATTATGGCCATAACCTCTTAATATAACTAGTAATCCCCAAAGGGGACCTGTAACGTCATCAGTTCGGGACAACGGATTCCCCTGACAACAAAGATGCTTAGGAGGGACCCCATGGCAGCAGAGAACTGAATAAACAAGATCCAGGGACAAGAGGGACGTGTTCATTGCGGATGCACAGACTATCCAATGTGCCTGATTTCTATTGCTACATTGTAATTGTTCACTTTTAACCTTTTAATTATCAATATTTAGTAAAAGTTGGTGTCTGTGACAGGGTAGATTCCCTGTCTAGTTATCAAACGTAGGTAGAACTGCTACCAGTCCAGCAGTGACCGGGTTAAATCCCAACCTGAGAGCAGGCTGAGTTAATTAACCTGATCTCAGCTGGTTCATTAGAGGGCTAGGTCTCCTCTTCTCTCAGCCTGGGTTTTAGGTGAACCAGGAGCACACGCAGCCTTGGGCTCTGAGGAGGAGGACTATTTAATCTGTTAGTTCAAATCAGATCAACAGGTAACTGGTCCTAAGGACGCAGTGAGAAAAAATACCAGACTAACAAATAAAATATACTCCTGACGAAGCAGTGTGCGAAACGCGTAGAGTTAGAGTTATTGGAGAGAATTTGCGCACTGAAGGACTGGCAATCTACTGCTGACACCAGACCCATTTTGGCTTCCCGCCCTCACCCGTGACGCGAAACCGGAAGTGACGCGACGGCAGAGACTGATGCGGAAATACACTGTGAGGCGCAAGTGAAGCACCGGGTAGCAGCTCCACACCTCACCACCCTTCTATCGGCGGTTCTCTCCACCACCCATCTTATTTATGGAAAATGTGAGTTTCCTTTATCATTTGTGACTAATACATATTTATAGTTCATACAGTATGCACTATTTGTGGTTTCTTTCATTTGCATATCAACCACTTCACTGAGAGGTATCCTGACCCCAGCTACACAAAGGGCTCCAGTCAGAGAGAGATGGATCTCTGACATGCAGTAACATAATACGATTTTTGTGAGTTCAATTCCTAATATTGATTATCTTTTTAGCAGTGATCTACCATCTGCACTATATATATATCTTTATTTTTTGCATATCACGAGCATATCCTGCGCTCCTCCTCAACTCCAAGAAAAGAAAATTCCACATCCTGGGACTTGGAACTGTCCCATCAGAGGAAGTTGAGCTGCTCTTGTACACTATATATTTACTATTCACTTTGTGGTGTAAGGTTTATTTTGTGTACTAAAGGTGTGTCACTAATTACACCAATTTAATACTATTTGGGAAGCGCCCAGTCCACTCACTTTCCCCACTCCCCTACCTATTGTCAAATAAAATATATAACATAAACCGGTATCAAGTGCAACAGTAAATTAAAATAATGTGCACTAAAATAGGAGAGTTAATGTAAAAAAATACCAATGGGGAGGATACCGAGCAGAGCATCCCGCCTGACGCCCACTAGGAGGCAAACTCTGAAACCGTCCCAGTGGACTTGGCATACGTGTACTCTGCCCGGATACGGGAGTGCACCAGCGCCCGGAACATGGCCACGATGTTTGTTGGGACCTCCCTCTCCAAACACTGCTTCCTGGTCTTATAAATGGCTAGCTTAGCCAATGCCAGGAGCAGGTTGATGAGGAGATCCCTAGGCTTATTGTCCCAGGACACTGGGCACCCAAAAATAAAAAGATGAGGGGAAAAGTGCAGCCAGAACTGCAGGAGAAGGCCCCTCAAGGTGGATAAGAGTGGCTGCTGTATGGCACAGCTAAAATAAATATGGTACACGGACTACCGCTCGCCACAGAAGGGGCAGGTGACGGGGGAGTCCATGAAATGGGCCAAGTACTCTCCCGTGCTCAGTGCACCGTGGAGGACTCTCCAACTCAAATCCCCGGCGGGACGGGGAACCAACTCTGAACAGAGTTCCCTCCACCGGGGCCTCACGCCTTCGTTTGCAGGAAGTACCCACCTCCAGATGGTATCAGGGCAGGCGACAAGGGCGAGGTAGTGCACTGTATGGAGCACGAAAGAGTACAGGTCTTTCCTCGGCATGCTACGGAAACATGCCAGGGACATGTCCCCCAACCTGCCGAGGTTGGGGGAGAGAGGAGCCTGAGAGGGTTACTGTTGCTTTGGTCCCACGCAAAGATCCGGAGAGCTGGGGGTGATAGGTGGGCAGGGCTTTCCGGTCTGCAATACCCCCTCGATGAAGGTGCGCGTGTCGGGGTGGATGGCATCTTTAATCTCCTGGATCAGACGACGAGGGACGCGGGCAGTAGGCAGACCCATACGGTGCGTGAGCACCTCTGCCCCTACCCAGTTCCATCATTGTTAGTTCAGGAGATCCACGACTCTAGTCACCCGCGACAGGATTAATTGGTAGCAGATATAGGGTGAATCCAATATCCGAGCCCTCACTGCTGGATTAAACAGCAGGGGCTCGGCGAGGAAAGCAACCCCCCACCGCCGCCTGTCCTTTCCTGGTCGCGGAGACCTGGCTCCAGGCCCTTAGTAAGTCCCGCTAGTATGCCGGCAGCACCGAGAAATCTCTACCTAACCCCTCGGGCTTGATGATAAACAGTTGCCGGTCATACCCCATATTGCGCAGCTGGTGAAAGAAACTGGTCGCCAGCTGGCACCACTGCGGAGACGGATCTGCGAATAGGTATCTCTGAAGGTATTGGAGACGGAAAGTGTGTATCTGGGAGCGGACACACACCACTCCCTGTCCACCCTCTCCCAAAGGGAGGCACGCAACACCCGCAGAGACCAAATGCTTTCCCATCCAGAGAAAGTCCAACAACTTCCTCTGGATCTTGCTGACAAATTCAGAGGTTGTACCCATGGCTATCAGCCGGTGCCACAGCTGACTGGCCACCAGCTGGTTGATCACCAGAGTCCACCCCTGAGGGAAAGCATTTTTGACAGAAACGCTCACGACCCCAGATGAGCGATGACTCTTTCTTCAAGATCGCTAAAGTTTTCTGGGGCCGGGTTCTCCGCAGCAGAAAGGTAGACTCCCAGATATTTGATAGTATCGCTCCCCCATGAGACATTATGAAACGTGGGGGGCAAGGAGTCTACCTGTAAGGGACCTACCAAAAGGCCGGAGCACTTGGACCAGTTGATCTGAGCTGAAGAGGCCGCGGTGTAGACCTTTTGGCACGCATGTGCCCGCTCCAGATCGACTAGGTACTGGGCCATGAGGAGTACATCATCAGCATAGGCTGACAGCACTACCCGCATGCCGGCTCCTGCAGCACCAGCCCAGTGAGCCTCCTCCTCAGTAGGCAGAGGAAGGGCTCAATGGCCAGCGCGTACAGTTGCCCGGACAGGGGGCATTCTTGACGTATTCCCCGACAAAACGCCAAAAGGTGCCGTCAAGGACCAATTGATCTTCACCAGACCCTCTGCAGAGGCATACAGCATCTGGATAAGGCCCACAAATTGTGGGCCAAAGCCAAACGCCTGCATGGTCTGTATGAGTTATCGGTGATCCACCCTGTCAAATGTCTTCTCCTGATCTAGGGACAGGAAGGAGAGTGACAGACCAGTCCTCTGCGCGTGGTGCTGCAAGTCCCGGCCCCAGAATTTTTTTTATCATGAATGCTCCGGCCCGGAATAGTATAGGACTGGTCGGGGTGAATCACCTCTGCCAGCATGGACTTGAGCCTAAGCAAGAGCACTTTGGCCACGATATTATAGTCCGTGATGAGCAGCGAGACCAGTCGCCAGAGGGAGATCCCCCTTCTTCGGCAGCAGAGACAGTACTGCCCGCCGACATGAAAGGGGCATCTCACCGGTCTCCAGGGCTTCGGCCAGGACTTTAGTGAAATCGGGTTCCAGTATCTCCCAGAAAAACTGGAAGAACTCCACATCAGCCCGTCTAGCCCCGGCGCTTTTCCGCGGGACATGAGACGGAGGGCTTCAGGGAACTCGGCCAGAGTCAATGGTAACTCAAGCCGCTCCCTTCCACCCTCGCTGACTGTGGGAAGCCCCTCCCATAAGACCCTGCATGCGTTCGGCTGGATGGACTCCGGAGAGAAAAGGTCTACGTAGAACCTCCGGGCTCTGTCCTGGATGCTCTCCAGGTCCATCAGAGGGGAACCGTCCTCTGCCAGCAAGCAGGTGACATGTTTACGGTTTCCCCTCTTTTTCTCCAGCGCATAGAATGGGCGCGACCCGCGAACCATCTCCCGAAGGAACTGGATGCTGGATCACACGTACCCCACCCCCCCCGAGCTCTCTGATCTTACAAGTCTCGGAGAGCGCACTTCCTCTCCACTTACGCACTCTGCAGGAATTGGTCTCCTGACTCAGACAGCCGCTGCTCGAGATCGAGCACTGTCTGCTAGCACCTTTGGCGTGCTCCTGACAAATGAGGCGTAGACAAACCTTGCCCACGTCCCACCACTGCTCTAACGTGGCAAAGTCCGACCTGCAACCTCTCCAAGCCATCCAAAACTCCGGGACCGATGTCGCGAACCCCTTGTCCTCCAACAACGTATTGTTGAAGTGCCAATAGGCAGCCGAGGGCGCTGCTGGTGGTAGCACCACCATCACGGACGCACAATTCTTGTCCGTGAATTGCGCCAGCCTAATGGCACTGGACTGGGCTCGCTACAGGCTGTGGTTGGATATATACAGACTGTCGATCCGGGACCAGGACATCCGTTCACCCATATACACTCTGACATGGGTGAACACAGTGGATGCCCCGGGATGTTGTTTTCGCCAGATGTCTACCAAGGAGTTGCTGGCGATGTTCTCCCGCAGGGTCGACGCAGAGTACGGGTGTTGCTCTGCACCATTTCGGTCAAGAGCCTCGAGGGTGCAGTTGAAAACACAACCGAGCACCACGTACTCGTCCGCATCGACTGTCTCCAGGTATTCAGACAATCTGACAAAGAACTGCATTCTCAAGGGTCCGGTGGCATGAGAAATTGAACGTGCAGTCCTCGTGCCGGACCTCGAGATTCAACAGACGACCTGGAACAACAGTTTTGGCAAGCAGTAGCTCTGGCTGAAAAGGACTCTGAGAACAGGGTCACCACCCACTAGATGACGAAGTGAGGTGGCTGAAGAAGACCCTGCCTCGCCACTCCAGATGCCAGCTGGCTTCGGCCTCTGGAGTGGTATAGGTTTCTTGCAGGAAGCTCACAGAATACCCTCCCTTCTGTAAAAAGGAGAGTACCTGGAACCTGCGAAGCCCGTCGCTACATCCATTTACATTAAGCGTACCGATGCTCAAAGCCATTGGTAGTCAGGAGTTTTTCTTGGGGTGCTGAATCCTGAGTACCCATGTGGGCTCGCAACAAGTGGTAAAACTTACGGGTGCGAACATGGTCAAGGGTCCCGGTGTTTTTGGCCCTGTGGTTGGTCCTCATATATTCCATGAGAGTGGAGAATGAGTGAGGCATCCTTCCACCTCTCAAGGGCCAACTGCACCTTCATACTTCTCTGCCCGTAAAGGGTACTTTCAAGGAACTCAGCTAGTTCCTGGGCAGGGATAATGGGGGGCAAGGAGTCCATCGATTCCCCGGTGCCAGAGGACTCCTCACTGAGCCCCAACTCTCTCCTGAGCCCTCGAGGGCCCCACTGTGGTGGGCACAGCGGTACCGGGTGTTCTGGCAGAGATAGGAGCGGGTGCAAGAACTGGGGTAGATCTTTTGTTCCCCTTGGGACAGCTACTGCGAGCGTGCCCCAGCTCCTTGCACAAATAGCACCTAACCCCTCCTCCGTGCCATAATACACCGTGTACATGATGCCCTCGTAGGGCACCCCAAAGGACCCCTCCTCAGACTATGTGCTCCCTGGCACCAGCAGTTGTACCTGCTGCCTGAAGGAGAACACGTGCCTCAGCGCCCTATCCTTGCAGCCCAATGGTATTTTTGTAATGGGAGACTTAATGTCTCCCAGGGCTTGCAGGTGGGGGCGCATGAGGCAGTCTGGGAGGAAGGGGAGCATATTAGAAAGAATGATCCTAGTGCCCAACCCTTCCAGGGGTTCAATGGGGATGTAGGTCCCACCAACTGCAATGCCTCTCTGCACCAGAGTGTGTGTGGCAGAATACGCCATTCCCGTACATCTTGCTGGCTGCCACCACTGCAGAGGGACCCACTACATCCGCCACAGCCCTCACATAAGCCTCAATGCCCTGGCTAGGTGATATTGGGCACCACACCCCATGCTTCGTGCTTAGGATTTCAAACCAAATGTTTGGGAGCTCCTGAGTGGAAGTAGGAGAGGAAACCCTGGAGCAAGGTCTGTTTGTGTAGGTGGTTTTGACTACACTCTCTTTGAGACCGCTGGACTTTCAAAACCTCTTTACTTACTAGACTATTTACCCTACGGAAGGCACAGCCCTAACAGGACTAAAGACTGGGCTTCACTGGCAAAAGGCACAGCCCTGTTCTGGACTTTTTTGGGATGAAGGTTAAGCAACGCTGAAAGTAAGCTTTTTGTTTTGTTTCATGTTTTGAGGCTTAATAAAAGCCTATCCTCAGACAACCCATGTGTCGTTGCGTTCTCACTACAACAATGGTATAGAAGTCTCTTGCGCTCATCTTTTTCACATACTGTACATACATTCTGTTCAGCAGGACCAATCTCCACACTATATAATACCCACTAACTTCACCACCCTTAAATCTTAATGAGATCAGTTGTAGGACTGGACCATGCTCCAACCTAAGGTATACTTGGGATGGTAGGGGTAAATATAGCTGCTGTTAATAAAGGTTAAGTCTGCCATTCCTCCTACCTGTCAGTAATACATTGGTATTGTATTATATGTTATGTATATATGTATGTCTTTGCTTGGTTCCAGCACCGCACGAACCAGGGGTTAATAAGTTTGCAGGGGAATTGTTGCAACTTGGTCTGTGGCCTTTCCCTGTATCCTAGTTATGTTGCAAATCTTATGTTGCAGTTCTACCCACCAATCAGGGCCTGGGCATGTACAGTAGGCAACACCTGAGTGCTGCAATATTATGTTTTAAGTGTATAAAAGGGTGGGGAGGGAGAGCCCTAGCAGACAGAGCCTGCAGAGAGTAAGGCCGTGCCTATAGTGCCGTCGACGGCGACATCACCCGTCGCCGGGGCGGCGCGTAATTCCGGCAATTTGATTGGTTTAAGGGCCGTCACGTGACGCGACAGCCCTTGAAAAATCAAATTTTGCCGGCTAACAGTTTTCGCTCCGTCGCTCCATCGCACGCACTATAAGCGCACGCTGCGGCAATGCTTTTGTTTTCGGGCGATGTCGCGTCGCCGGCACTATAAGCACGGCCTTACATAGCTGTTGCTGTGACTGGGAGGAACTGCAGTGTCCACTCCAGTGCTGGTCTCAGGCCTAAAAATCAGTCCTGTAGGCACTGGGCAAGAAGAGAGAACCGGGAAATCTCTGCAAGGATGTCCCTGCAAGTAGCTATGCATGATATCTCACAGTTGGGTATGTGTGATGTTTGTGTGTTTTGTATAGTTGTGGATATACTTTTCCAATAAATTAATTTTTTTAACTCTTGTGTTCTGTCTGGCGAGATTGATCCCTGGTATTAGTCCTGGTCTCCCGTGACAATACTCCACACCACAATGAGCAGCCACTTTACCTTTTTGTTTCAACATTGTCCTTTATTGCCTTTAGAGTCTCACAAGCAGGACCCACATTACATTTTGTATCTGCTTGCGCATGTTTGTCCTTATTTGTATGCAACTCTGTTTGTCATTATCAAATCTCTGTACCCCTATTGTACTGTGGTGCAGAATACATTGTACTGTGGTGCGGAATACAGGTATGTATATAACTGGTTCTTGTATGTCTGTATGTATCTGGCGTGAGCTCATCGGTGACACACTGTATTAATACATGTAACGGTATTTCTGGCCCGGCCTGACCCACCCAATCTCACATTGGCCCCTGTGGTCTAACCGGCCCCCATTACAGTGTGGTAGTGTCTGGTGGTGCACCTGTTGGCAACAGGACTCCTGAGTCTCCCGCATGATGGTGTGTGGGGAGGACCCGTCCAGACAGGCAGCTGAGGTAGTGTGCTGAGTCTCACCTAGTTCCAGTGCAGCGCCTCCACCTCACCAGGGTCCCTGCGTCCGCATGGGGATGATCCTGACGAGGAACTCCTCCGTGGTGCTCCCCTCTGTACACTCATTCCATACATGTACACGAGAGGGTTTCTGATTGAACACATCTTTATTGTCTGAGTGATGTGGGCTAGCTGCCCCTCGCAGTTGAGATCTAGCCTCTCATGATTATTCACTCTGCTTCCCTTCAAATGGTGTATTTCTCTCCTTAATAGGGATTCCCTATCCCCGCAGGGATCACTACCCTGTGCCAGGTCCCTGGACACAGTCTCCCCTGGAGTTACTACAACATCAATATAACTCTGGCAGAGCTCAGGTCTCAGAAAGAACTCTGGCTCCTCTGGAAATCCTGCTCCAACTAACTTTTAGAAACAGTGCTGTGCCTTATGTAACTTCTGAGGCTGACACACCTCTGACTCACTAACCATGGAGTCAGAGCATGTGACCAGTCCCAGCCATACACAGGGCACCCCACCAGGGTGTGAGGGCAAACCTCCACAATCACTGCTGGCATGCCCACAACCCACCAGGCCTTACCGTCAGCAGGAGAGATGACTGTAGCCATTTTACATGACCGCTACATTCTCCCCCTGGTGAATCCCATCGTTCGCGCTGGGACCTAAATTTGTATACCCTTTTCCAGGAAGCACTGAAATACAAAACATAATTATGTTAACTTCACATACAGTTCCATGGTATAACAGAAAAATGACTACAGTACATTCCGCCAAGCCCGCCCCGACCAGCAGCCACGAACCCGCGCAATGTATCCGTACCTCCTAAAAATAGTGATTCGGGTCAGGCTTCTTAACCTCTCTTCCGCCCATATCTATGACCGTGATGTGATAGTGCCTAGGCAGCCCCCTCTCAGGCCTATATGTCACCCGGTGCTTATAGATGTTTCGGCCAATGCCCCATACCCGCACTAAGTGCTCTATGCGCTCCTCGGCCTTCTTTCCTATCACGGAACTCCCTCTTCCTACTAGGTGCATTTCAATGGCCTCCCTAAGCCACCTATCCCGATTGTCCTCTATCTCATCCATTAGAGGCTCAGGGACATACGGGTACTCCAACCCGTGGGATGATTTGTACCGAGCCACTATGGTTCGTTCGGCCCTGCTTATTCTAGTCAGTTCAGCCTTACCTGCCCTCCAAGGTAACACCCATGATAGGGGCTCGTCAGGGTCCACGGGGTCTGATAGGATACTAGGACCCATGGGTTCTATCTCCCTATGTTCAATCTGCAGCCACCGCTCCTGTAGCTCTCTATCCCGTTGTTCCGGTGTGAACTCTCCCACAGCCCACCAATAATCTACGACATCTTCTCGCCGGATGAGGAACCGAGTGCGGTCCATCCATGCGGAGTACCCTTCGAATAGTGGGGCCCACCAACGGTGCTCTCTAAACTTATGTGACCCCCTTGACTCTCTATCGTCGTCTAGAGAAAATATCCCCGAAGACCGCGCTGATCGCGGTAGAAACCACCTGGAAGACCCCGGGGCCTGTACCACTGGTTCGGGTGCGGGTGCTTTCGTGGCCACTCTCAACTCTCCCCCTCCCCGAGAATCGCCCTCCGTAGCGCCACTGCGCTGTCTTTCCCCAGTCCGTCTCCCTTCTCCCCCTGGTGATAAGTCCACAGATTCCAAACTAGGCGGGGAACCCGGGGACCGTGTAATTGGGGCAGGGGTTTTAGCTAGGGCGTGGGGTTGGGCATAAGGGCGAGAGACTGGACCCCACGGGGTTACGACCCGTTCCTGGCTGTCCGTAGACTGGTCCAATGAGGATACCTCACCCTCCTCAGTCCTTGGATCGCCCATCCAACTCCTGGGCCTTGTAGGTGATCGGGGACCTTCCCCCGATCGCCGAAGCGTCGCTGCATCTGTTCTGGGGGTTCCGCTGTCGCCACCGGAAGTGATGTCCTCCCCGGAACCGGAAACACCGTCATCGCGGGTTGGACCCCCATGCGGGATCTCTTCCTCAATGACGACATCCGGAAGCTCCGCCGTCGTCGCCACCGGAAGTGATGCCGTCTCTCCACGTGCGCTTGCGGCCTGGCACGGCCCTTCCTCCGCTGCGCTGTCTGCCGGGACAAGGTAAGTGATGGGGCTGCTTCTCTTACCAGTCCGCAGGGGCGTTGGCGTCTCTCTCCCGTCGCCGCCCGGTCCTGGGACGGCGGGACTCCGTCTCTCGGCTCGCCGATCTGCGGGAGACGCCCTGTTCTCCAGACCGCCACTCACCCCACGGGGTGTCGTCCGTCCTGGGTCCCTCTTGGATCCCGATTTCGCCACCGCTAATTCACGGAGGTCCTCATCTGAGTAATCTCCCTTCCCGGATCTCGGGGTCACCGAGCGTGGCGAAATTCTTGTCTCTGCGCGGTCAGGGAATGACCCGACCACCTCGGTCGCTACCGACCCAGCCGACTTGGTCGACTCCAGTCCCCTTTCTCCGGGACTCGCACGATTGAGCCACAGTGCGCCAGGGGACTCGGCGGAGCGCTTAGCCATGTCCCCCGGGGGGTCAGTAGATTGAATTGGTATAAATGTGGGCATGGGCCACAAATATAATGTCCCGCAATGTGGGCAACGTGCCGCCGTGTTAACAGTGCCTCCGGGCAGCCCGCATTGTAGGCAGAGCCCGACCACCGTCTCGGTGTTAGCCACCCTCACTACTAGTAGCCCGCCAGGTACTGAGTAGGGCTGGGTGGAGACCATAGTTCCCACAGCGGAGGGGCAGGCCATTCTTTTGGTAGGGACCACTTTCAGGGTAGGTCTCTCCTGGTCAGTGGTTCCTCGCAACTGACCGGTAGAAGCTTCTGGGCCAGTCACTTCCTGCTTCGGCTCCTCCTTCCACTGACATAGCTGGAACCCGCCCCCAGGGGTTGCAATTATGGGCGGGTCCCACAGGGGAACATCATGCCCCTTAATTAAGGCCGCGCCTCTCTCAGTCCTGGTGGGCGCGGTCTGCGTTTTCGCGCCAGTTTCCTCCTCAGAGCTAAATTCTTTTCCCGCGGCTAGTTCCCGCCTTTTCCTTGCAGCAGCTTTGCGTGCAAAATATCCCTCTTTTTTGCAAATCATTTCCGCGGCCGGAACTACCTTTTGTAGTGGCGCCGTCTGGATATCAGTCCCTGGGCCCAATGGGTGCATTCCCACAGGCCATAATTGAAAGTCACTCCCCCTGGTGGAAATCAATAGACTAAGCGGTTGCACAGGGGCTGAGTGAGTCACTGTCCATGAAGGCGCAGCCATAGCTTTCGCGCCATGCCCCCCATCAGGGCGGGGCTCTGCTGTTCGCGCCATTCCCGGCCAGCTCTTTGTAAGTTCTGCATCAGCCATTTTCTCTGTGACTGTCCCATGCGGTTTCCCTAGCAAGCGGGAACCGCCATTTTGGTTGGCTTTTAAGCCCAAAAAGTCATTTTGTTTGTTCTCCTCGCGGGGTTCTCCCCCAATTATTACAATTTCCTCACACTCTTCAAGGGTGGCCCCTCGGTGTCCCAGACAGGATAAAAACGGGGCAGCCACGGCCTTCGCTCCGCTCCAGAGCAGACTGGTTAACGATAACTCGGCGACTGTTTGCTCTTCAGTGGGGTGCACGCCACGGGTGCCCTCCCCATCAGCCTCTGATCGCCATTTTGGACTCTCCGCACCACGCGGATTCTCCATTCCTTGGGTTCCTATGTCCTCGTGCCAATTATCGTACACGAGGCTCCGCGCTGCGGGGCAGCCTCCACATCAGTACAATAAAGAGTTGCTCAGATGCACCACCACATGTGTACCTGAACTAGGCTGGACTCATGTTGCACTACCTCAGGCTAGGCTCACTCTCTCAGTGTCTGCTGTATCACCTTCCTCCCAGTCTGTGCTCCCTATGGTAAGTGTCTGGAATGGGCTAGGTACTCTGGCTCTGCCATGCAGTACTTGGGGCGTCTACCTCTCTTGGTCAGCCTAGCGCATACCCTCTCCAGGATTCCTGACCAAGTTACAGGCTATCCCTTCTATCGTCCTACCAACTAGCACTGCCTCAAGGTGACTCGGTCAGCTATAGCCCGGCTCCAGACCCCTCACTCCTTTCAGGCCCCTAGGTCGTCCCTGCGAACTGACAATACCCTGTCAGCCCCTGACCACCCCTTGGTTCCGTCCCTACGCAGCACAGAGTGGCAGCAGACGCTCTTCCTGTTTCCCAGTGTGCCTAGCTAGAGCCTGTCCTGATGACAGATCTGATCTCAGCAGCTCACCTCCAAATGTAACGGTATTTCTGGCCCGGCCTGACCCACCCAATCTCACATTGGCCCCTGTGGTCTAACCGGCCCCCATTACAGTGTGGTAGTGTCTGGTGGTGCACCTGTTGGCAACAGGACTCCTGAGTCTCCCGCATGATGGTGTGTGGGGAGGACCCGTCCAGACAGGCAGCTGAGGTAGTGTGCTGAGTCTCACCTAGTTCCAGTGCAGCGCCTCCACCTCACCAGGGTCCCTGCGTCCGCATGGGGATGATCCTGACGAGGAACTCCTCCGTGGTGCTCCCCTCTGTACACTCATTCCATACATGTACACGAGAGGGTTTCTGATTGAACACATCTTTATTGTCTGAGTGATGTGGGCTAGCTGCCCCTCGCAGTTGAGATCTAGCCTCTCATGATTATTCACTCTGCTTCCCTTCAAATGGTGTATTTCTCTCCTTAATAGGGATTCCCTATCCCCGCAGGGATCACTACCCTGTGCCAGGTCCCTGGACACAGTCTCCCCTGGAGTTACTACAACATCAATATAACTCTGGCAGAGCTCAGGTCTCAGAAAGAACTCTGGCTCCTCTGGAAATCCTGCTCCAACTAACTTTTAGAAACAGTGCTGTGCCTTATGTAACTTCTGAGGCTGACACACCTCTGACTCACTAACCATGGAGTCAGAGCATGTGACCAGTCCCAGCCATACACAGGGCACCCCACCAGGGTGTGAGGGCAAACCTCCACAATCACTGCTGGCATGCCCACAACCCACCAGGCCTTACCGTCAGCAGGAGAGATGACTGTAGCCATTTTACATGACCGCTACATTCTCCCCCTGGTGAATCCCATCGTTCGCGCTGGGACCTAAATTTGTATACCCTTTTCCAGGAAGCACTGAAATACAAAACATAATTATGTTAACTTCACATACAGTTCCATGGTATAACAGAAAAATGACTACAGTACATTCCGCCAAGCCCGCCCCGACCAGCAGCCACGAACCCGCGCAATGTATCCGTACCTCCTAAAAATAGTGATTCGGGTCAGGCTTCTTAACCTCTCTTCCGCCCATATCTATGACCGTGATGTGATAGTGCCTAGGCAGCCCCCTCTCAGGCCTATATGTCACCCGGTGCTTATAGATGTTTCGGCCAATGCCCCATACCCGCACTAAGTGCTCTATGCGCTCCTCGGCCTTCTTTCCTATCACGGAACTCCCTCTTCCTACTAGGTGCATTTCAACCATGGAGTCAGAGCATGTGACCAGTCCCAGCCATACACAGGGCACCCCACCAGGGTGTGAGGGCAAACCTCCACAATCACTGCTGGCATGCCCACAACCCACCAGGCCTTACCGTCAGCAGGAGAGATGACTGTAGCCATTTTACATGACCGCTACATACACGTAGCCTGATAGCGGTTATGGAGAATCCGGTAGCTATAAAGTTTAAGACAGAATACAAAGAAAGTAAGTTAGTTGACGTGTGAGGATTGGAGAAAACAATAAGGCCAGGTCCCCTCTGGCTACTGCAGTGGCCGCTGTGGCGGATGCTGCAGGGAAAAGAGCCGCCCCACAATGTGGGTGGGCCGCTGTGAGGGGGGGGGGGGGGCCGCTGCGCTGTGCCGACAGAAACTCCTGCTCTCAAGAAAATTGAGCTCAGGAGTCTCGAGGGAACGCTAGGCCAGGCCCCGACGGTTCAGCCAATGAGGGCGAACCTGTCGGTGACATCAAGGCCGCACCCCTCAATGTCTTTCCACCTGCAGCTCTCTGTGGAATGGAATTCGGATGCACGCGCCGCCAGCCTCGCAGGTGCAGCGCCGGTAGCGGGGCCGCAGACTAATGCTGGAAGAGAAAGGCACAAAGAATTGATAACATCATAAGGTATTAAAGTAGCAAGGGGGGAGAGGCGGAAGAGAGAGAGAAGGTGGGGAAAGAAAAAAGTGAAATTTGTCATTATTGACAGGCTTTTATTCGTGTGTGTGTGTGTGTGCACATAAATGCTGGCAGACTGTTGAAGTATCATAATTTTTAAGTATTTAAACTGTATTCTAAATTATATTATGATACTATTGTGGCCCTTCTACTCCTAATTTAATTTTTGATATGTCCTCTTTGGGGAAACTGGTTGAAGAGCCCAGACCTAGTTGGGCGATAGCCAGTATTTTGAGAATTTGATTGTTTATTCTGGCTTAAACCACACCAGAATACAGATGATCTTCAGCACTTAATGGGGTTAAAAAAAAACACAATGGTAAAAAAAAAAAAAAAATGTCCTCCCAAAAATGTTTTTGATGTCTGCATTCTTCTAAAATACAGAAAACTATTTTGCAGTGAATTATGTGATAAGGATTAAAAAGAGAATGTTAAAAAAAAATGCTGCTATACTATCCTTCAGACAGGGAGAAAGTTAAGTATTTGCATGTCCTGTCTTCTTTTTTCTTTGTCTCCTAACCTGGGGTTACTTTGTGTCACTAGAGGAAGAAAAAGAAAAAAAACTCTCTTGTTTTCCACACAAAGGATGACAAGCTGCCTGCAGGCCATGTATTCTCTGCAATGTTTTTGTTTCTCCAGGCAACAGCAGCCATAGATAGCTATAGTGTGGGCAGGCCTGAGAACATGATCTCTAGGAAGAAAGATTTTTAACAGAGGAAGAGATTTAGATTTCTACTCCTAACCTTTCATGCTCCTTTGACTACCACAGAGACTGTGGATGCGATTCATTTTAAAATTCTGGAACTAAATAAAACCTCTAATTTTGTTTAAAACAATAAAAACTTTATGGGTTTGCTTACCAAAAAAATAAAAAAAGCTTTATTTGAACCTCTATAGAATATTAGTAAAAAAATATAAAACCTTATCACAAAGAGTATTTACATTCTATCCTTTTGTACAGGTTTAATGATCCTTCTTATATATTGCTCCTCAGTACAACTCTTTCTGTGATGGAAAACATCCCAACTCCAATGACCGTACCATATTATTGCTTACCTTCAAGGCTCTCTACTCATCTGCTCCTCCCTACATATCAGCTTTGATCTCTCGTTATGCCACTGCTAGTCTCCTGTGCTCTACCCATAACTGTCTCCTTTCCATCCCTTTCACCTCTACTGCTCTCGCCTACACTTTTTTCCCTCACTGGCCCTTATCTGTGGAACCCACTTACACTCGGTATACTCTCCCCACCTTTAAGAGAAACCTTAAGACTTCCTGTTCAATTAAGCATTTTTCCATAGCCTAGACTCATGGATACTGTACCCCGCCCACAGTCGCTCCTGCCAAGCACTGCAATCTACCGAACTTATTCCCTCACCTGCTGTCTCTGTAAATGTCCCAACATACCACTTAGATTGTAAACTCCCTGGAGCAGGGATTCATTTTTCTATTGTCTGATTTTGTTTGTGGCACTTACCTGTACTGTATTGTCCCATGTGTCTTTTGTAAAGCTCTGAGTACACTGTGGGCACTATATAAATACAGATATACAGAGGCAGGAGTGGCTCAGTGTCATTGTTTATAGTCAGTCTTTACTCACTGAGATTGAATCAGGGGAACCTGGTTTGATTCCCAGTGTCACCCCCCTTTTGACCCTGGGCAAGTCACTTTGTCTCCCTGTGCCTCTGGTACCACAATCATAGATTGTAAGCTCATCTGACTGCACAGGGACATTTTTTAACACGGCTCACTTTTCACTGTTCCATCCACTATTTTATATATTTTCCATTTTGGACATTACTGTGCTCTATCTTCTTGTTTCTGTTGAAATGGATTGGAATAAACGCTTATAATGGCTACATATGTTTCTGAGTTATATATTTTTTTATCACTGGTACACATTTTTACCATTTACATAAATGTTTAACTTCTAAGATTAATTTAGTTATTTATGCTTTTTGCACTCTTAAAGCAGCAGTCCTTGCTGGCGTTTTTTTTTAATGTTTTTTTTAACTTCAATATATTCATCAATGTAATCCTAACTTACCTAGTTAGTATCAAAGCTGCTGATCAATCCGTTTTCCTGTTATTGATAAGAAGGTTAATTAGTGAAGCCTGATTTATTTCTCTCTTTTCTGACAGGTTCCTGTCAGTTTCCTCATTCATTGGAACGGATATGAATATTCATATGCGTTCCAATGAAGCGCCCGCTCCCGATCCGCACAGGAGATGAATCAGCCATTACTTCTCATCTCCTGCTGTAAGTTATGTGTGTCTGTCCTGTCTATGTGTGTCTGTCTATGTGTGTCTATCCTAGTGGCTTTTCCAGTCTGCCCGCCCTGTGCGGGAGGTGCGCGCTCCCTCGTGGCGCTCTGGCGCTCCCCTCCCTGGTTGTCCGGCACTCCCCCCCTCCTCCCAGGGTTGTACGGCGCCCCTCCCCCGGTTGTCCGGCGCTCTCCCCCCTCCCCCACACAACGTGCTCACAGCATAATTGCAAAATGGGTAATGACCTTAGTGATTTGTGTCATACCCTCCTCCTCCGTGGGTAAAAACTAGAACCTACTCATATCAAGTGGCTAGGTCTCAAGCCTCAATGTGGACAATTTCACAAGCAAAATGGATCTTCTTCCATCTGTGGATGGTGCTCTCTGTCAACGTGTCAGCCTCAAGGCGCCAACTCCTCCGAATCGGCTACCGCTCCGCTACTACCGATGACGTCAAACGCTGTGCTTCCGCTACGGTGTCCTTGCTGTGCCACAATCAAACGCGTTTCTAGACTCGTAGTAACTGGTCTCTCCGGGGATAAACTGGGGACACCGCCCTATCTGCTTCACCGCATCGCTATTCAAACCCAACCTAACTACCTCCGTTGCAGCCTCGATGCGAAATAAATGCGTGTCGGCATCACGCCAAACCCATGGATGCTCACACCAACTGTATGACAATATAACCTTCGCTGTCTTACCAATACCTTCAACCCTTGTATCCGACACCAAACGTACTTGGCCAACCTGCTCCATTTGGAATTCGAGCCAAAAGTCGTATACACTCTCCTGAGACTGACCCTAGAAGGCTATACAAACCAACATGATACATCTCCACTCCATACTAGAATGAAAGAAATAACAGTTAACATACACCTGAACCGGTTATCCAAAGTCCATTATGTCGATGGTCACTACCCTCAGCCATTTTCAAACATACTGTACCACGCTTTCTTAAAAAGGAAAGGGGAGATCAACCCCCTCCCCCAGCTATTGTTCCGCACACCAGTAGTCCACCAATAAAACCCTGCAAACAATGCCCTTGATGCATTGAAAATTTGCAAGTCTCCCACACAGTCTTGTATTCCAATTGATTATTCAGTACGCTAACACCAATATATGCCATGGCTAGCTGTATAGAGAAAGCCTGCTCCCAGAGGAAAATCTGCACCTTGTCCACCAAGTGGCCCACCAGACTGGAGCATCCTAAATGCCCAATTCTTTACCCTCAGACCTAATGTCATTATAACCCGTAGCATGCCATGCTTAACCCTAAGGATCCTATACCCTTTCCCCAGTATCTATATCAATGCCTAGCAAAGACATAACAGCACAAGGGTCCTCTGTCTCTTAATGAAAATGTTCAGAGGTGCCCAATTTTAACCACATTTGTGTAGCAGCTCAAACACTTCTGGTTCCATCTTTGGGACTTAACCTAAAAAAGGGGGGGTACCCCCCCAATCTTGCCATTTTGTAATAACTCCTGTTTACTGTCATCATCTAACAGATTATAAAGCTGAACGAGTATCCCCCCCTTCTGATATTATCCCCATAGTTCTTAAACCTGATTGCCATTTTGTAACGTAAATGCATATATAGTTGCATCAATGGGTGACTCAGAAGTATGTTACTTGTTGTATTAATGCATACCTCCCCATATTTAGGTATGCCAATTTAAACACTAAATCTACTTCTGTCACCTTGCCAAATCACAATACCATAAATTCTTTATATATAGTAGGCTCAGAGGACCTGTACGGGAGTGAAAGAGGTAACTCCCTTTGCAAGGCAGGAAACTATACTGCTGTCAGGTTTCCTATCTGAGCTAGGAGGTGTATGGAATGAACTCCTGATCAAACAGGAAGTGAACACCTGTCAGCGTCCCTGTTGGTGTCTCTGTTAGACTTCCAGTTCTTGGCTTGCAAGAAGGGGTGGTCACAGAGGATTGCCTGTGACCCATCTGGTATTCACACCCAGCCACAACGGCGCTCCAGGCCTTAGGAATCCAGGCTTCTTGTTTACCAGAGGGATTTTCCTGGGAACAGTGGGGAACCCAAAGCCCCGCACCGCAGAGAAGCCTGCACAGAAATAGGGCAAGGGACTTCCTGGAAGCAGCAGGACTGCAATGTCTGCATCTGTAGTTTGCCTGGAGAAACCGGAGACGCCGGACCTGCATACTAAGATAAGACTTTCATATACATTGTTCCCTGATAGTATGTTATGTGTTTTGGACTGGGAACTGGCCTATCCAGCCAGTCAGATAGTTAGGGCCTGTACTGTTTATTTAGTCTCCAAAGTGGAGTATGCTTTCTTTTTATGCTTTGTGTTTTGCCTTAAAAGGACAGTGTGCCCAATGTTTTGTTGTTGTTGTTTGTGGAGAAATAAACCACTCAACGTTTTGGTTCACCCTAAAATGCATGTGTGAGCTCTTAACTGACTTCACCTACAGGCCGCTCCGTTACAAGGCCCCACACAGGTTTTATTTATGCAACCAAAATGAAATCAATTAGATTTGGAAGCAGTATAACTGCGCAGCTTATTCAGCCATTGGCTTAGAATTCCGTGCCGCTATGACCTATACAAAATATATTCCTCAACATCTCCACATGTGAGTGGTAGAAAACTAGTTTATTCCACCATTGCTGGGTAGCCAGGTCCCCTCTGGCTCTCCGGACCTCCGTTCCACCCTCCCTTACATCCGACACAGTGAGGGCAGCTGCGGGGGCGATCGCGTCGCCGGAGGCTCCCGGCAGCATCTGTGACAGGGCGCTGCCATGTTTATTGTATTCGCACATGTGCGGAGGCTCGTGCATGCGCAAAACAGTCACGGCGGCTATGTTGGGTTGGCGCAAGAGACTGCGCATGTACAGGGCATCGCGCATACGCACACGCGTCAGCCATTACATGTAGAGACTGAACAGTTGAGGGTCAGGAAAGTAGCGGCAGCCATTACAAGCTTGTACATGCGCAGGAGAGATCGCGCACGCGGCGGCAATGGTACAGAGGTCTGCAAGGGACTACAAGATCCAGCAGCCACTGGGGCTGCTAACCACCTGACGCCAGGGAGCCAATCAAGTGACCAGATTCCCCTGCAGAGAGATTTATTTTGCGCACTGGGAAAGGACAGATCAGTTGGAGCTGGGACACAGGGATGTATGTGCAAGGAGGCAAGTGGCCCCTGCACTAGGCCTGAGATGCCCCAGCTACACCCCGACTCATTTGGGAAGCTTGTGGTTGCTACAGGGACAGGCCCTTAGGTAGGGACCCTGCCCCATTAGCTATTTGAGAAGTCAGGGACACAGCTGCAACGCTGCACAGCCATGCTAATTGTGGTCTGGGACAAGACCACCCTGCAAGTCCAGAGACTGTCATCACAGTGGGACACTCCAACGGGATACCACCCCACGCGGAGGCAGATTAATCGCTGGAAGCCCACATCGCTGGATCGGCGATGGTACCTTTACACCACGTGCACCAACAAGTACACATCACCAAGTGGGCAGCGCTGTCTCACATTGGGGTTGGCTGTGGGACTCTCTGTGGACACGGTGTGGGGGAACACGGTGGTGGGTTAAGGCTCTGCGAGGCGAAGGGGTAGTTGTACCTATTAGTAACCATTAGAGCGTTAAGATTATTCCTGTGCCAGTAAATGTTATTGTTTTATACACAGCGTGTGATTTATGTTATTGGGTCCTGTGAGTGGCTCCTCCCACTACGCTGGGATCCCTCACAGGTGGAGGCGTTGCACCGAGAGTATTGTGTTATATCACTCTGGCTCCCCGTGGCGGAGGCTTAGGCCCCTGTGAGCCAGCAGGTAAAGGCAGTACCAATAGCATCCATAGCGAATACCCCCAATATCACTTAGGGGAAGGGGGATACATGGGCTAAAGCTGTATGCGATGTTGCAATTCCAGATAGGACACAATATACAACTCAACCAAAGCAGGCCTCTTGTTATTCATTAAAATAATTTAGGGCAGCTGTTAGACTGGCCAATTTATTTATTTTTTGTCTGCGATTGAACCAGTTTACCATGTTAATCCCCTCTGTCACAAGCCTAATCAATGCTGACTTTTAGGGAGTCCAACGTATTTTTTTTAATTTTATTTTTTACAATGACGTCTATCATTTCTTAAATACCATGGTGTTCCATGCACATTTTCTCCTAGCCGGAATCAAACATTACAATTGGCTGGAAGTAACAGCCTTTTTAAATCTCGGACTGCTTACCGGCTTTAAATCTCCCAGGGTAAACAAAATGGCTGCCAAATCTTGAGCAAGTAGGAAGTTGCAACATCATCACTTTAAGCACTTTAAGATTCAGACCTTCTTGCATTTGTATCACCAGCTCTTAGCATAGGGCTGTGATCGTAGGGGTAAATATGGCTGCTGTTAATAAAGGTTAAGTCTGCCATTACCCGTATCTGTCAGTAATACATTGGTATTGTATTATATGTTATGTATATATGTATGTCTTTGCTTGGTTCCAGCACCTCAGGAATTAGGGGTTAATATGTTTGTGACCTTTCCCTGTATCCTTGTTATGTTGCAAATGTTATGTTGCAGTTCTAACTCACCAATCAGGGCCTGGGCATGTAGGCAGCACCTGTGTGTGCTGCTATATTATGTTTTAAGTGTATATAAAAAGGTGGGAAGGGAGAGCCCTAGCAGACACAGCCTGCAGAGAGTTACAGAGGTGTTGCTGTGACGGGGAGAAACTGCAGTGTCCACTCCAGTGCCTGAAAACCAGTCCTGTAGGCACTGGGCAAGAAAAGAGAACATGGGAAATCTTACACATTACACAATGGGACCCTTGCCTGGCCAATCATTGAATGAGATTAAACAAAGCTTGTGAATACAATTCCTGCTGTTTCCCTTAGGCCCGGGCCATAGAGGGGTGAGGAGTTCCGAGCCGCGCTGACGCTGAGGCTCGCCTGCTAAAATCTGCGCGATTTCATGCCCATGCAGGCGAGCCAGCGGGCGCGATCGGAGGCGGGGGGAGACTGAGAGAGGCGGGGCAGTGACATCGCTGGGCCGTGACGTTGACGCTGCTCCGCGCTGATTGGATGTTTTTTGGAAAAACAGCTTGGCTGTCGTCTGAAAAATCCAGCGCCTCAGCACGCCTGCAGACGCTCGCGTGAGCCCCCTCTCACGGCATCCTCATTGAGGATGCAGGGGCTCAGCGCGGAGCGTCCGCACGGCTCAGCGTGGCCTGTCCTTCTATGGACTCGGCCTTACTCTCCCTGTCAGTCATGAAATGGCATTAATCTGTATGCTTAATACAAAACCGCAACTACAATGCCTGATTAATAAATGTAGCCTAACTACACACTGCCTCAGATAAACTTCTGATTGGTCAAATTTAAATAAGGTCCGGGGTCAAAATGACCATTATGCCAAAATGACAGTGAGGAGATTGTCACAGCAGCCATTTTGTGAAAACGTTTTTCAAACAGCTTAACCTCTGCATACAGGTGAAACTGCACAATACTGTATACAGCAGGGCCCCGCTTCTCGGCGCTGTGCCTTTCCGCGATCCGCTGATACGGCGGCACCGAGAAGGGGGCCGCCATGTTGAATTTGAAATCGCGCAGAACGGGCGGGTGCGCGCGCAGCGTATAGATCGCACATGCGCAGAACGGCGAAAATGCCGGTTTGCGCATGCGCAGCACTGAAAATCGCTGGATCCGCTTTTTGTAAACCACTCCCTTTGCCTCTAGCAATTCTCCTCTATCTGGGTCTTACCTAGGTCACTCCTCTGTTCCTCCCCTCACTTCCATTGGTCCCAAACTTTCACACTCTGCTCTCCTATTAGGTCCTTCTTCGGGCCGCTCCTCCGTTACTCCCCTTTCTCTGATTGGTCCCAGATCCTTATAGAATCCCCCTTTACCCATTTCTCTCCTCTTACCCTGTACCTATCCCCCTTACCCTGTACCTATTTACCCCCCACCTTACCCTATACCTATCCTTCCCCACCATACCTATTTTCCCACCCTTATACCATACCTTTTTGCGTACCAAAAGCCCTGCAGTATAAATCTAATAAACGTATCAGTGTAACTGGCTTCTTTAGATACATGTAATTACTCAAGTAAAAGTAAGGAGGGGGGAGGGAGTGGGAGGGGGTGTAAGACAGGGAGGGGGAGATACATGGGGGATGGTGGTGTGAGATGGGGGAAAGAAATAGAGGGGGTGAGAGCAATGGGGGGAAGTGTAAGAGGGGTGCTCGCAAGGCTTCTGACATGGGGGGCCCTGTGAAAACGCTAGTCGCGGGCCCCATGAAAGCTGTCAGCGGCCCTTGTGCAGACTGAAGACAAGCGAGCCATCTGGTCCCACACCATCGTCGTCAGTGAAGAGTCTGCCTCCACGTGGGGTGGTATCCAGCTGAAGGGTCCCACTGTGAAGATAGTCTTTGTGCCTTGCGGTGGTGGTTTGGTCCCAGACCACAGGCTGCAACAGCTGCGTGGCATCCTTCTGTGTCCCTGACACTATAATTGCTAAATAGGGCAGTGTTCCTGTCTAAGGGCCTGTCCCTGTAGCAGCCACAAACTTTACAGGGGAGTCAGGGCCTAGCTGGGGCTTATGGGGGTCTCTGGCCTTGTGCAGGGGCCACAGACACCCTACACACACTCTACCCTTTCCTTGTCCCAGCTCCGACTGGCGTGTCTCCCAGCACGCCAAATGTATCTTTTCCCTGGCAGGGAAATCTTGGTGCCCTATTGGCTGCTGTGTGCCATCTGATTTAGCAGCCCCATAGCCTTCTGGGTGCTGTGTAGTCCCCGCGGAGCCCTATGTGAGTAATGGCGGCCCTGTCCCTATCACCTGCGTATGCGCGCATCTCTGTTAATGGCTGCCTGAACCTGCACTGCGCATGTGCACCCTATCAGTATGGAGGCGCCCTGCACGGAAGCCGCCGCGGACGTCTGGCGACCCGGTCGCCCTGCTGCTTGCCCGCAACGCTCCTGCGCCTCGCCGGTGGTTCCCCCCGCTGCATCGGAGGTAAGCGTGGAATCAAGGGGGCCGACGTGGATACCCAGAGGGAAGACCTGGCCACATATACAATAAAAGATCTTTTTATTTAGCTATATATTTTTTCATTATTATTGAGCATATATGCAGTCAACTTCCCTTGCGGCATCACTTTTCTTCACTTTGTGCTACGAGTTTATGAATCCTCAGATGCTGCCAGTTGTAAAATCGAAAGCTGTTCCTAAGAAAAGTATACAATATGTATGGTAATTGAAAGAATATGTAATTTTAGTTCCTCAAATAGCATTCATTTTTTTTTTTATTAAAAGAAACTCCTAACTTAAGCTATCCACTATCTCATTTTATTAGTGAAAACGTTGAGAAAATGCCAGACTCAAATTAAACATGTCCCCCTTTAAATGCCAAACAACTTAGAGACACACACACATTTGTCTTTATTTTCAACATCTTACCCTGGAAGATTGTGCAAGTAGGCATAATTACTCTTGATAACAATGAAAACATGAAAATAGAAAATGTTGATCATAATCTTGTTTTCGGGTTTCATACTTACCAAACAGATAGAAGTATCATAACCTAACCTTTTTCAGTATGAAACAATTAGATTGCCCCTTGTTCGCTTCCAAATTTACCGAGTATGAAATTGCACTTGAAATCTTTTTGAACACGCAATAGCCAGGCATTATTTGATAAGGTGAACTATAGACATTTATCTGTTTTTGCAATATATTTCACAACGCAAATAAAAGAGCCATCTCATCTTTTACAAAGGAGTTCCATTGACCATGTAGTTAAAGAATGATTTAAAACCGTTGCATCAATTTTTATATGCACTGGTTTTTGGAATAATAAAGCATGTTGGAAAACTCAGTAGATGTAATCACATGCTCAATAATTAGCACAGACGTTATTGCTTCCCAGACTGCAGAAGTTGCAGAAGTTCTTGCCACAAAAAAGGGGCACATTGTTAGCAGCTGTTAGAAGGTAAAAGTATATAAAAAAAAATATGTATCTTATCTGCTAACTCATGTATCTCCTCCTTTCATTTAGGACTAAATATCCATAAAATGGATATTTTTGTTTTTATTATGTGATTTCTTGCTTTTGTTTTTATTATATGTTGTTAATTATATAGCCTGAGTCCCCCCATGTCCCCCGTCTGCCCCCTACTGCTGCGGCCGAGTTTATTCGAGCATTTGCCCGTTCTCGGCCGCAGCAGTAACCTGGCGCGCGCCGGAGGGTGCCGGGCGCGTGCCGAAGCCTCGGAGGAGAGGCCCGCCGATCGGGGCTTCCCCCTCTCCTTACCGGGTCCGCCGGGTCCCCCGGAACGTCCTGCCGCCGTCCTAACATCCGCGCGACACCAGGGCTCCCTCGGGGAGCCCTGGGCACGCGTACAGGCGGCACAGGCACCCGATGATGCGTGACCGCGCATCGGTGATGCGTGGCACGCTGAGGGAGTGCGGCTCGCAAGCCGGGACATATCCCGGCTTGCGGAATGAGCTGTACTCGAATTAAGTGTGCCGCCTGTGTACCTCTGGCTGCAGCTGTGTCTCGCAGCGGAGGCTGGGGGAGAGCGTGGGGAGGCTGCTGTAGGTGACCCGGTCGCCGGAGGCTACCGGCAGCTCCTTTTTGCAGGGCGTCGTCATCTTGGCTGCGATCGTGCATGTGCAAGATGCCGCGCATGCACAGTTATAGCGTGCAAGGCGGCCAGTGCAGGTAAGGTACTCCGTGGGACTACAAGCCCCATAATGCACAGGGGCAGGGGATCAGGTGCCACAGATAGGCCAATAGGACTGCCAGAATCCCCTGCTCTGAAGAAGATGCATTTCACGCGCTCAGACACGCCAGGCAGTCGGAGCTGGGACAAGGTCAGGGTAGGTTGATTGTACAGGTGTCTGTGGCACTTGCACTAGGCCAGAGACTCCCTGTTAGGCCCCAGCTAGGTTCCGACTCCCCTCAGGTTGTGGTTGCTGCAGGGACAGGCCCATGAGATAGGGCCACTGCCCCATGTAGCATAAGTGTGAGGGATACAGCCAGGACTCGCCTGCATCCTGGCATCCGGTGGTATACACTCTGCATGGTGGCACTGTCCACGTGGAACACCACCCAACGAAGAGGCGGAGGCTTCGCTGGTAACGTCATTGAATCTGTGGATCCCATCTTGCTGCATCAGTGTGCCCGGGTGCTGGGAGCACCCGGCAGGTACCTCACCTCAGCACGTGCACCAACTATACACATCTGTTCTAGTGGGGCAGCGCTGTCTCACACATTTGAGTGGATTAGTTCCTGTGGACACTGGGGAGGTTAGGTGCACTGGGGTGTGGACACAGTGGTGGAGGGCACGGTGAAGGGGTACGGCTTTGCGAGGCCTGAGTGGTTCTGTATTATTGTTATTATTATTAGTCACATATGTTCAGTAAACCTGTTATTTCATACCAGGGTGTATTTCTTATTGTCCTGCATGGGGTTATCCCACACTGTTAGGATCCCGCGCAAGTGGAGGCGCTGTCAACCAACGGCTTCTGTGGCGAACTGACGAGAGAGAGCGTCCGCTTTGACATTTTTGGTACCAGGAATATATGAGATGGTGTAGTTAAAGCAGGAAAAGAAGAGTGACCAGCAAGCTTGGCGGGATCCCAGACAACGAGCCCCCTCAATATATAACAATTTTTTGTGGTCAGTGAGAATCGCAACTGGTTCTTTGGAACCCTCCAAAAGGTGTCTCCATTCTTGAAGAGCCAGTTTATGGTTCACAGTTACCGACATCATAATTCCTTTCGGCAGATGAAAATTTCCGTGAAAAAAAACCACAGGGGTGAAGTTTCTCTTGGGGAGAAGTCCTCTGGGAAAGGACTGCGCCGGCTCCTACGTCTGAGGTGTCGACCTCCAAAGTGAAGGGGAGGGAGGTATCTGGATGACGAAGGATAGGTGCAGAAACGAAAGCCTTCTTGAGGACCTCAAATGCAAGAATAGCTTCAGGAGACCAGGAAGAGATATCGGCGCCCTTCTTGGTCAGTGCGGTGATGGGAAGAGCAATAGAAGAAATTTTTTTGATGAATTTCCTGTAATAATTGGCAAAGCCGAGAAAACGCTGCACAGCCTTAAGTGAATCGAGAACAACTTTCAGTTTCTCTGGATCCATGGAGAAGCCTTGGCTGGAGATGATATAGCCTAAGAAGGCAGTAGAGGACTGGTGGAATAAACACTTCTCCATCTTGGCATATAGGTGATTAGAATGGAGTCTAGAAAGCACTAGTTTGGTATGTGAAATGTGTTCCTCCAGATTTTTAGAAAAAATTAGAATGTCGTCTAGGTAGACTATGACAAATGTTCCCACTACATCGCGGAAGATGTCGTTCATAAACTCTTGAAAAACGGCAGGAGCGTTACATAAACCAAAGGGCATAACAAGATATTCATAATGTCCTGAACGTGTGTTAAATGCAGTTTTCCACTCGTCACCCTCCCTTATACGAATGAGATTATAGGCACCTCTTAAGTCAAGCTTTGAGAAGATAGAGGCCCCCTGGAGACGATCAAACAGTTCTGAGATAAGCGGAAGGGGATGCCGGTTCTTCACCATGTATGGTTCCGAGTCTGCGAAAGTCAATGCACGGCCTGAGCGATCCATCCTTCTTCACAAAGAAGAAGCCAGCCCCGGCCAGCCACCTTGTTGAACACATCCAGGTACTCATGGTACACGGTAGGCAGGATCAATAGTTTGGAAGAAACGGAATCCAGGCCGGCAAGCACCGCAACAGGAGACTCCACAGGAACGGCGTCTGCGGACGAAGGCCACTGGAGAGGGAGAGTGCCGGTCCAGTCAATGCACGGATTGTGGAGTTGAAGCCAAGGCAATCCTAAAATAATTTGCACGGTGGGAGATTGAAAAATATCAAAGATGATTACCTCCTTATGACCATCAGCCAAGGTCAATGTAAGCGGAATAGACTCCCAAATGATAAATGCCGGCTGGAGTGGCTTGCCGTCGAGGCCAATGGGGGTCTTCCTTCTGACCATGGGGATGTGATTCTCCAACGCGAACTTCTGGTCCAGGAACTTACCACCAGATCCTGAATCGACGAAAGCTTCAACCTTCAGGAACAGGTTCGGGCCCTCCAACGTGGCAGGAAGCAGAAACTTCTTTGGGAAAGCTTCGGGAGGAGAGGGACAAGGAGAGACAGTACCCAGTAGAAGCCCCTCTACCTTTACTGGATGTGTCCGTTTCCCGGCTTCAGGGACAATTCTGGAGACGATGTTCCGGAGAAGCACAGTAGAAGCAAAGTCTATTCAGGCGACGCCGCGCTCTCTCCGTGGCCCGAAGTTGCTGACTGCTGACCTGCATCGGTTCCGGAGACTCCAGTGCCAGGAGAGGTGTTGTAGGTGACCTGTGAGAAACAACAGAAGAGGGAGAGCGAGAACAGTGCCTTTCGTGCCGTCGCTCCTGAGTACGCTGATCCATGCGTACGCTCAGGGTGATCAACTCCTCCAGGGAAGAAGGCCGGGCATGAGTAGCTAGGTCGTCTTTCAACGTATCTGAAAGTCCGTGCCAGTACGCGGCGGCAAGTGCCTCATCATTCCATTGGACTTCGGCGGCCAGCGTGCGGAACTCGATGGCGTATTTGGCAGCTGATCTTCGGGCCTGAGAAATGTGAAAAAGAGAGAAAGCGGCTGTCTCGCGCCATGCAGGAGTATCGAATACAAGTTGAAACTCGCGTCTGAAGAGAGAGTAATCTTGCGTTAGCTCACTTTTGCGCTCCCATAGGGGGGAGGCCCAGGCGAGGGCGTCTCCGGTGAGCAAGGCGTAGACATATGCTACTTTAGCACGACCAGTGGGAAACAGGGAGGGGGACATCTCAAACTGCACCTCACATTGGTTTAAGAAACCGCGGCAGGCGAGGGGGTCCCCATCGTAGCGATTCGGAGAAGGAATCCGTGGCGTTGGGTTGGCGTAGGTAGTAGCCACCGGTGGCGTAGGAGCCATGGGACTCTCCTGAGGGGAGAATTTAGCCAATTGCTGGGAGACCGTGGACAGCTGGTTACTAACGTATTGTAGGGCCTCTATGGAAATACTGGTACCCACCTCAGGGGGGTCTGCGTTTGTTGGGCTCTGCATAATGTCACGCCTGTATGCCCACAGACCTGGCAAGACCCAAGTACTGAGGTGGGAACGGTATTACACCACACCCACAGCAGTGGGAGCAAGCCCGGAGTGTGGTATAGTGTTGCTGGGCCTGTACAGAGAGTTGTTAGATATACTTGCAATGTCTGATGGTGTAAGCGTAAGAATGGTCATGTCCGTGTGCCAATGTCCAGGGGTCCAGAGGGTAGAGTCGTCAGGGTACAAGCCGGGTCCAAGGATGCCAGAGGTAAGCGAGGTAGAGTTCGTAGGGAGGTTCAAAGGGGTACCAGAGAGCAGAGTAGTCCAGGACAAGCAGGGGTCAAAAGCCAGGGAAATCCAAGATAAACACAGGAGCAGGATACAGCAGGGACACAGAGGGAGCACAGCATAGGTCAGCACACACAGGGAAACAGGAACTATGCAGAGCGAGGAAGAAGTGGACAGACAGGGATTATAAAGAGAGACACACCAATAGGAGAGAGGGGAGGAGCAGAGAGAGAAGTGGGAAACAATAGAGATAGGTCAGGGAGAGAAGAGGAGGAGACAGGAGGGGCAGTCAGGGGAATGGCTTAAAAGTATTTGGAGGAGGAGTCAGAAACGTGACTGGCCAAACAAGAGGAGCGTGTGCGCGCGCCCTCTGTAAGTTGAGGATGCGCGCGCACAGGCTGTGACAGGGAGATGGCCCGCAGGGACTGACAGGAGGGAGCAGAAGGGCGACAGGGCCTAGAGGAGGAGCGTGTGCGCGCGCCCTCCGTGAGCTGAGGGAGCGCTCGCACAGGCCGCGTCACCAGGCGCGCGGAGCGCCGCGCTGTGGGCACCCCGCTGGAGGAAGGCAGAGGAGCGGACGGAGGTTCCAGGGAAGGTGAGGTACTAGCCATGGGCACAGCGGGTGTCCGGGAGCAGGGAGTGTCTCTGCAGGGGCCTGGGGACCGCGCTGGCGCGCGAGACCTGCGGGGCATGCGCTGAGGTAGTGGGGGAGAGGTAGACGGAACGGGACAGGAGTGGGAAAGGGTAGAGGGATTGGCAGGAGATGGGACAGAGGGAAAAGAAGGGGAAGGAATCCCTTGAATTGTCACACGGATCAGGTACACCCAAGGCTCCCAACGGCGGATGTTCCGGCCTCCTATGAGCTGCAGGTAAAGCAGCACATACTGTGAATAAGTGAATATAAGGCGCTAACAACTTAAATAAATACAATAGTGATACGTGCAAGTGTAATATATATTAATATATGTGCTCAAATAATAATAAAGCCCTGCTCAAACCCTCTGGTAGAACCTGTTCCAGGGTTCCAAGTAGAAAGATGTATTTCAAACAATCCAGGAGGAGCAAAATATAGGGAAATAAAAAACAGAAAACAGTGCAAATTTAAGTGCAGACGTTGAGACTATGATGAAAATATAATGACAATATCTTGGCTCTGCCGGTCTATCTACTCACAAGATGTAAATGGTAAGTATGCAGTAGGCAGATTGGGCTGCCACCCCAGGTAGTAGCTGTGTGTTGTGGATATCCCTCCAGGCTTATCTCGTCAGGGTGACCATGGTGTACATAGGGGAGGAAACAAAGCTACATAGCGCGATCTGTCTTTCCAAAAACTTTATAAAATGAGTATAAGCATATAAAATGTGCACTTACAATGTGCCAGAATTAAAATTGCATTTATCACAATCACAGTGATTCTAGGGGTTTTTTCCGATCTCACCGCCTCCTCTCTGGCTCTGTATGTCAGCCGTCTGCAGCCTGGAACACTCAGCTCCATTTCTCCTCCGGTGTGTGTGACGTCACTGCTCAGTGGAAGGTACAGCTACGGATCCCTCACTAGACCAAAACACCACTCTACGCGTTTCGCCCAGCTCAGCAAGCTGTCAATGGCTTCGTCAGGAGTGTGTGAGTTGTGGGGTTAATAAATATCCTTATATACCCTCTCTGGTCTTATTATACAATCAATGCAGACAATTACATCAGCGCTATGGTGACCAATCTTTACATGATTATTCCAATTGGGATTTCCATATTACACATATAACATACTTTAATTCATGATGAAACATCATTCTCATAGGTATCAATATTTCTTATATAGTGTTATCCATCTACAGGAAACTTATATCTATATATAAACTGCACTTATATCTATATTAAACTGCACTTGACACTCCATATATATATTCTAAGTGCTGAATAGATATAAGTTTCCTGTAGATGGATAACACTATATAAGAAATATTGATACCTATGAGAATGATGTTTCATCATGAATTAAAGTATGTTATATGTGTAATATGGAAATCCCAATTGGAATAATCATGTAAAGATTGGTCACCATAGCGCTGATGTAATTGTCTGCATTGATTGTATATTAAGACCAGAGAGGGTATATAAGGATATTTATTAACCCCACAACTCACACACTCCTGACGAAGCCATTGACAGCTTGCTGAGCTGGGCGAAACGCGTAGAGTGGTGTTTTGGTCTAGTGAGGGATCCGTAGCTGTACCTTCCACTGAGCAGTGACGTCACACGCACCGGAGGAGAAACGGAGCTGAATGTTCCAGGCTGCAGACGGCTGACATCCAGAGCCAGAGAGGAGGCGGTGAGATCGGAAAAAACCCCTAGAATCACTGTGATTGTGATAAATGCAATTTTAATTCTGGCACATTGTAAGTGCACATTTTATATGCTTATACTCATTTTATAAAGTTTTTGGAAAGACAGATCGTGCTATGTAGCTTTGTTTCCTCCCCTATGTACACCATGGTCACCCTGACGAGATAAGCCTGGAGGGATATCCACAACACACAGCTACTACCTGGGGTGGCAGCCCAGTCTGCCTACTGCATACTTACCATTTACATCTTGTGAGTAGATAGACCGGCAGAGCCAAGATATTGTCATTATATTTTCATCATAGTCTCAACGTCTGCACTTAAATTTGCACTGTTTTCTGTTTTTTAAAGCAGCACATACACCATAGTCACCATATCTCCCAGGTGGTGGGGGAAAGTGCGCTACCTTTGGAGGCGCTGCTGAGATCTCAGACCCGGGGTGCCCTACTCAGCAGTCAAATTAAAATCCATCCAATTCTCTATCATGCTGGTGCCCTCAAGACAGGAGGTCTATGCCTGGGCCTTCAAGGTCAAAGAAAGCCCCAACCACGTGGTTGCAGTGGGGAATGTCCCCCTAAGACAACTCCCCGGTCTAAGGCTGCACTTATAGTGCCGTCGCCGGCGACAGCAACGTGACGGCGATGGTGACGTCACGCTGCGGTCACTGGAAAAATCAACTTGACTACCAGCGATCGTGACAAAGCCGTTGCTTCTACTATAATGGATACCACCGGCCACAGATGGCTGGTAGCTCTATCACACTACAAGTTCACACTGAAGTACAGACCAGGGCCCCTGTACATTGGAGCTGATGCCTTGTCCCAAAGACAGGACTAAATGCCACTCCGGACGATGACCTCTGGGATGAGATCCATGGACAAGGGATGAGCGCCATGTGCGTAACCGCAGCCATCGTGGAAGATAAGGAGGCCTTCTCCGAACTACGGATAGCAGATTCCTTGGGATGTCACTCCAAGGCCATCCCTGCAGCTTACCGTACTCCAGAAGGAATGAACATCACTCCGGATAAGATCATCGCCTGGAAGGATTTGGTACAATATCAAATAAGGGACCCGTGGCCGGAGTTGTCCGCCAAGCCATCAAACAAAAGAAGCCCGCCCTTATCAAACGTGCTCCTAGTGACACGGTCGCAATACTCATGCGAGAAATGGACAAATTCAAGATTGATAATGGTCTACTCTATCGGGTGGTACAATATCATAACCACCCGGATAGAAGACAACTGGTTCTGCCCAGGAATCTACAATATATGGTCCTGAAAACCTTGCACGATGAACATGGCCATCTCGGTGTAGAGAAGACCTTTGGGCTAATACGAAACCGGTTCTTCTGGCCACGAATGCAAGAGTCAGTAGAGTGAGGCTGCCGCCGATACTCACGGTGCATCCAGTGCAAAACCCTCCCCACCAGAGCGGCACCAATGTCTCACCTGAAACGTTCAGGTTCCATGGACTTGGTGTGCATGGATTTTCTATGCATTGAACCAGACACCTGAGGCATCGGTAACGTGTTGGTCATCACGGACCATTACACCCAATACGCCCAAGCCTTCCCAACTAAGGACCAGAAAGCCATTATGGTGGCCAAAATGCGCGGCACCCGTAAAATATAATTTGGTAATTATGTCGAAATAATTGAACCGCGCCCTTGACCAGGGCAAGCATGACAAATACAAAAAAAATGGTCTCTGCAAGCATCAAGCCTCTCCACACTCATGTGCACGCATTCGCACGCAGTATGAACAGGGGGTGGGGGGTTTCAGTTTCATTGTATTGATTGCGAGCGCGCTCTCACCCTGGATGAGGCCAAAGCCTTCTATCCCCGCTGTCCTTCCCCATTTATAAGGAGTGTTTTTAGCAAGTGCCGCAAGTGCCTACAGTTCAGATTTACCACTTTCCCTCCCCACTCGCTTCGTTGACCCTCACAAGCTCTCACAAAGACTCTCCCACCAGCAGAAGTTAATACTTTAAAGCATAAAAGAGAATTAAGAAATGTCACTTACCTGTGATGAAAATAGGGAGCTGGATGACAACCAGCTGACAACCAGCAGGGGAAAAGCAGAGCTGGTGGGAGTGGCAGACTGGCTAAGAGGCTATCTGTTGGGCTCTGCATCAATGGAGGACGAATCTCGGCAAGAGGAGTCTGAGGCTTGTGGTCGAAAGAAGTACTACACAAGCATGCCCCCTAGTTGTGAAGAGGGCTAGAGCACCACAGATGTTTAGAGATATGGATATGGGAATGTAGGGGAAGAGACACTGCAGACAGCGGGGGGGGGGGAGGGGTAGCAGCACAAGTAGGGAGCAGTTTGTGAGGAGGTAAAGCAGGTCTCTGCTACAAAGCAAGGGACACAAAGAAGATGTGACAGTAAATATCTATCATTCTGTTATCCTGGCTGAAAGGCAATGAGCTGGGTTGCAGGCTGCAACGAGTGGTGAGCGTGAAAAGCTTGATTTTTTAAATGTTTTTGTAGCAAAGGTTTTGCAGCAAGTATTAATGAGCAGCAAGTATTAATGAGCAGGATGCGAGAATTCATGAATATTGTTTTAAAGATGCGGTTGGGTGTGAAAGTACCCTGTTGGGGATGCATCTCTCTTTAGCGGTAAAAGAACAAATATCGAAGAGACTATATAGATTTTTTCTCTTTACTACCTATGAAAAGAACAAGAGGTGATAAGAAATTTGGTTTGGATCAAAGGATAAATGCAGAAAATTTCACCCGAGACCTTTCAACAACTGGCTACAAGCGTTTGCTATTTATGTGAGTGTGTTGGATAAAAAACAACTACTGTATAATGTAGTCATGCCCTATTTAAGCATGAAGATATTAGCTTAGAATCTTATAGGAGCTTTGCCGGCTAAGCTTGGTTTTTATTATGATGAGGAATTCCGCTAGAAGCCTGTGATGCATCCAACGATAGTCTGGGCTGTGAAAGATGTTGACCTGTGGTGTCATTGTCAATGTTATAAAAGAGGTCAACTTCCTTTCTGTCAGCCGCCAGCTCACAAGGAAATCTAAGGGAGCCAGCAGGGAAGGGGAATATGTTGGGTTTTTAACGAATCACAATACAGGTGGTAGGCGGCTGGTAAGTACCGACATGAATGCGCCTTTATGTGGCGGAAACCACTCAGCATTGTGGGGCTTTAGAAAGGGTATGCCTGCAAAATCAGTGGATAGAGAGTCACTGGGAAAAGGCTAGGGCTCCGTTAAAAAAAGAAGAGATGGCTTATTGGCTAGGAATTTATCCTAAGAAGAAAAAGCGAGATTTTTATTAGGATGTTTTTTCATGGGGATTTTGTACACCGTTAGGGGATAAGAAGTTAGAAGGGTAAGTGGATAGTTTAAAGTCTGCAGTTATGCATAGTAGAATAGTTAGCAAAGTTAAATATAGAGTTATCTTTAGGGAGGATAGCTGGTCCTTTTTATGCACCGCCATTGGAGGATTTCTAGGGTATCACAGCTGGATGTTGTTCCCATGAAGGACAAAGGGGAATAGGATGTTACATTACTGATAAACCTTTAGGGTAAGATAAATAAACTATTGGGATTGATAAAGATTTATGTATGTGCCTTACACTGTGTTTGATCAGGCAGTGGAGTTAGTTATAAAATGTGATAGCGGAGCATTAATGGACAAGGTTTATATAGAAGCAGCATTTAGGTTATTACCTATTAATCCAGTTTGTTTTAATTTATTAGACTTCATTTCAGAAACTTTTATAGTTGGACAAAAAAAGCCTATGGCAACTTCCTTACAAATCAATGTCTCTTTAAAAAAACGCAAAACCTGGACCTGAACCTGTGCTTTTATTTTGACGTTTTTTTTCTTCTTTTTACAGTGGGTTTTAGCGTTTGAGACTAATTGCAAAACAGTTCTTCAATATTTAGGTGATTTTCTGTTGGTCGGGCCTAAAGAGAGTGCGCTATGGGGCAAGATTTTAATAACATTTTAATGGTGAGTAAAGAAATGTGGTATTCCATTGGCAAAAGGAAAGACGGTAAGCCCCGGTGCCTATTACTGTATTATATTTCTAGGGAAAAAAATAGATTTGGTTTTGATGAAATGTAGTTTACCATTTTAAAAGATTTTACAGTTACATGGTAATCTCTTTAGCATTATCAGTTAATATGTTAGTTGAAGCAGTTACACTCGTTAGTTGGGCATCTACATTTTTCTCGCAGAATAATGAGTACAATATTTGCTTGGGGTTTAGCAGCAGCAACAGCAGGGTTAACTAATCCTCAGCATCATGTCAGGATGAATAGACCTTTCTTTGAAGGAGGATCTGAGATTCTAGAATACGTTTGTTAAATTATGACGGCCATTTTTGTAAGCAACAGGAATTAGTTTCAAATTCAGTTATTGAATTATTAACAGTTGCTGCATGAGCTGTTGGTTTGGGGGCGGCTTTTTTTAAAGGGACATTGGTTTGTACGGAAATGGCCGGATCTGTGGGTAAAGGAAGGTTGATATCAAAATAGAGGTACAGCTGACTGAGGGTCAGCAGAACAACTAAAGAAAGTACATTTAGTGGTCAACACACCTGAGCTATTAAAACGCAGCATTTAATAAATGATGAAATAATTAATAAAAAAAAACTACACATGCTGAGTGAATCAAGTGACAATGTGTGAATATATAAAATAATAAAATCACAGGAGGCGTGGCTGACTTGGTTAAAGTCTGCTGGGAGAGACTTGGAAATCCGTTTTCCTGAAGAGCTTGGTGAAAAAAATCTACTAATCAAGGACCAAAATATGGTGTGGTAGACATATGAGTAACACCTGCTCTCTCAATGCTGGTTGTAAATGGTAAACCATTATGCTGTACTTGTTGTCTGCTGTATTTAGTGCTCATCCAATTTGCCACTTATATAGTTTTATAGTGGCTAAACCGTTTGTGACTGGCTGTGTAAATAAACAGCAATTACTCCAGGAGAGCTTATGGACCATAAAACCCCATACGAGCACTATAAATAGTCACAGTGTGTTGCCCTATCGTCATAATAGAGCGTACAGTATGTGAAAAGTAGAATTGATAACCGATCAAGCTGTGTGATCACAGCGCAGCTCTAACTAGCTGCCTACAGTTATCTCAACAGAGAGGTAGAAATAAGTATTAATTGCCTGCCTGACAGTTCTGGCGAACATCTATCGAGAGCAAAGTAGGTAATAATAATAGTAAAGCTGTGTGAATCAGCTAAACTGGCTGGTGAGGTTTAGCTCAACAGAAAGGTAGCAAAGAAGTAGCACAGAATCCACATGACGTCCCTCCCCAATATCATTTTTGTTCCCTTCCCTTCCTCACCTATTCCCCCCCCCCCCCCCCCAAACTATTTGTACTGTTGTTGTTAAAAATCTTTCAATAAAATACAAGTTAAAAAAAAAATGCTACAAGTATTTTCTCATAGTACAGAATTGATTTATAAAAAAACCCACACACACATGTAGGATATTGCTTGGTCTGCACCTTTAAGAATTGATGTGGCTGCAGAAGCGTCAAGATTAGCTTTGGATAACAGTGATCAAATGGATTGGCAGGTATGAGTTCAAATGCTTTTAAGCGCTATGTTAGACCAGATTTTGGAAAGTCATTTAAACTTGTTTTATATTTACAGGTGCTAAAACACAAATGTGGATCTTGGAACATTCATTTCTTCACTGGACCGGTAAGAGGGAGATTACAAGGCCTTACGGAAAACAGGTGGGCTTTAAAAGAGAAGAGTTTTCAATCTCATGGTTTAGTTTTAAGGGATTAAAATGGGTAGATGTTACCATGGTTGTTGGATTTAAAATTGAAGTTGGGGGAACCAAGAGTTTAAATTATTCATACAAGGGTTAATGATTTAGGGGTTTTAAAAAAACAATAGAATGAATATGATTTAATTTAGGAGGTTTTGTTTTGGTATATGGATCTGGAACATAGTGGTATTGGTCGGTATAGATCTGATGGGATTCACTTATCTGAGATTAGGTTAAATATTTTAAAATTTGTGTTTGCAAGATGGGGTCAAAAAGACTGTGTTGTTGACATTTTCAAGCCCAATTTGAAGGGTCAAATGGTCTCGGAGTGGCAGGTTTTATTGGACTATTAAAAGATAAGGATGGTATGATTACAGAGGTGGACATATCTCAGAATGAGGTTCATACTCTCAGCATAGAGCTGGATGGATGCCTCACACCAAGAGATCAGCAGTTGCCACACAGAACTGGAAGTCTCTAAAAAGGAACTTCACAGTCTCTCTGAGGAACTGGACATCTCTCAAAAAGCTGTGTACAGTTTTAGTATGGATCTCAAAGTCTCTCAAAAGGAGCTTCACACCCTTAACCATAGAAGTCTCACGCCAGCAGACCGGGAGTCTAAAATCAGAAGTGCGTAACTGGAAGGAGGACTATGAAGAGGCCCTGAATATTAGAGACTATAAAAAGAGTAAATACCAGCCCGAAAGAGGTAAATTCTGATTTGACTGACCACATCAGTGAAATGAATAGCAAGCTTAATGAGCTAAAAAAAATGGAGAGTGTTAAAAGCGGCGGGTAGTAAAAATGGAGGGGGTGGTAAAAATGGAAGAAGGGGATGGTAAAAATGGTGGGGGAAGTGTAAACAATGAGAAGAGTGGGGTGAGTGAGGAGAAGCCAGTTAGGAGAGCAACATGTGGGGCAGAAGCTGGAGAGGAGGGCAACATTATGAGGTTTTGCAAAATCCTTTCTGGGTTTTCAAATTCCGGTTCAGGATTTTGCTCTTGCTCGCCCTCTGTGGCTGGATCGTCCATTTTTGCTCCTGGCAACTTCCTTTAAATGGACAGCCCTGTTAGCAGGCAGTTGCAGAGCAAAGTTTCTGTTCATGCTGAGTACATGCAATGCGCTTTCATATTGTCTTCACGTTACAAGACCCGGCTCACGTACCTCGACTAACCTTTGATTTCAGCCTGCCTCGACCTCTGCATCCACACAGACTACGCAACTCTGCTGCCAGCCCTGCGGATCCATTTTTTGGTTGAGACAGGCATCGTTACAAGCATGTTGGGAGATGCTGGTGCGGAGGCAGGGCCAGTGCAACCACTAGGCAGTGGTACTATGTACATACTATACATAGATCTATATTTTTCTCTATTATAAGGTATATGGTTATCTCTTTGTATCTCTTTGAACCTGATCAATAGAATGTATTATATATTGTCCTCTCTCCAATCTAGTTCTGTGTCATATTAAGCATTATAATTATTGTGTTCCTTTATTAATAACATGTTCTGACGTCCTCTGATAGGATTACATATGTTCACAATTGTTTTTAATATATCTTGCTTGAAACGAGTTACTAACTATTCAGCAAAGATATCAGTGCAATGCTTGCCCTCATTTGTATAAAGTTTTCACCTCAGGGTTAGTCCACGGGTTGCCATGACTACATAACTATTATGTCAACAAACCACTGTCATGTGCACCGTAGCGACACATCACTTCTGGTTTGGCATACATCGAAATTCGGTCAGATTTGACTTTTGCTTCATTGCCATACTTCTGGATAACCCCCCCCCCCCATGAGGTTAGATGACGCGCAAACTAATGCCAAACTCAGCCGGCAAATAATAGTGACTCGCATATCGCGATACGTCACTTCTGGTATACCAAGTGAGTCGCGTCACTTCCGGTTTACAAATTTCACACGGAGGTCCCAAATTAAGCTAATTGGGATCTCTATAAGAGGGCAACCACAGCACACCACACTGTACTCTCCGACAAAGCGCCAGCAAGGCGTGAAACGCGTTAGAGACAGAGGTTTTTTCCTGCACCCATACCTGTCTGCACCATGACTTTCTAATAAAGAACTTTTATTTTCATCATACTGCTGCTGTCCTGTGGATCCAGTTCTTTGCTGTGCGCTGCACTTCTACATCTGTGGCTACCCGAATAATTTCTACCAGCAGAAGCACGCATTCCAGAAGGCACAATGGGCAAGGTCACGTGAGTTGTACCTTTAAACAGTACATAGAGGTATTTTATTGGTGTGTTTATGCAAAGTGTCAGTACCAGTCCATATTGGCAGTGAGGGGGTGGGGCTCATATATCTCCATTACCCACACTCACCAGGACATTTATTCAGGTCACAGACCACACACTCACCCATATATACCTCACTCAATTATATACCTCAAACCCAGCCTACTCCCTTCAATCAAGACATTATCGTTTATTACAAATCATGTCACTTGAGCACTATATCTGAACAATGTTCTTCTACCTGGTAATCAAGTCCATAAGCCAGTGTTCGAGGATAGGAGAAGGCAGCGTAAACGTATCCGAATGCAGGGTCCAAGGGCAGGAGAAAGCAGGGTAATCCAATTCAAAGCAGAGTTCAAGCCAGGGAGATCCAAAGGTAAACAGGGACAGGAACCAGCACTGAAAGAGACAGGAGAGCCAAGAATAGAGACTGCACACACAGGTGTCACAAGAAGCTATGCAGAGCAATGAGCTAGAGGACAGACAGGGATTATAAAGGAGGGAGCACCAATGGGAGAGAGAGGAGAAGCAGAGGGTAGAGTGAGGGGTTGCAGAGATAGGTCAGAAGGAGAAAGGGAGGAGACAGGTAGCTCAGACAGGGAAATGGCTTGCACACTATGAGGGGCGGAACAGGGCTCAGGGAAGACTGTGACGATGGGGAGGATTTGGCCTGGGATTTAAGGGGTTACAACCCCATTTGGCCACCCTCTACTCTCATCAAGGAAGCAAGGGGTTAACTGGACTGAGGTTCAGTAATGTGTTTTGCCTTGCTTCAATATCCAAATGTGTATAAATGTATTGTTTCTGGGCCAGTGTCTGCAGCACACACACCCTGGGGCTTAAGGGGGTAATGAGCTACAGTTTAAGAAAATACAAATGTGGTGTGTCTTTTCAGAAAAATCTGGGCTTCAACAGGCTTGATTGAAGTTGGGTGTGAAACGGTGTGAAAAGGTACAGAGGGGGTTTGGTGTATGTTAACATATATTGCTAGAGACAGCTAGACCCAGGCTGGGGCATTGGGTGAAAAACATAGCACCAGTGACCAAAAGATAACTGCCCTAATTGTTTATGTTGGAGGCAGGAATCAAGAAACTGAATGTTTTTTAAGTGTGATACTTCACACTTCAATGGAAGCCAAAATCTGCTTCAAAGAGATTTAATGATTGGGGCCAGGGGTGCGGCTACCCAAGGAGAGATCAGAATGAGTGACCTTATTAAATATAAGAATATTATGAGATGTCCTTGGCTGAACATGCTAAGAGTTACATATGTGTATTCGTGGGACCAAGCCCCAACTAACGAATACAGACACCTGAGGTTTAGCCGGTTCGAAGAGACAGATATTAATATCTCTCTTAATTTTAATATTACACTGTAATATTTAGTCTCGTTGGGAGCGTCATGCGTGACGGAATGTATTAATATGTCTCGCGTGCCGGTAGGTATTACTGAACTGAAGTTATGAAGTTATTTACAGTGTATATGGAATTTTGGTTCTGTTCTGGAAACTGCAGACTCCATCAGTTATGGTAATAAGCAGGAAGAACATCCTGCCAGGATTTACAAAGCCCGGTGATCAAAGGCTAATTGCCTAATTGTTTATGCTGGGCCCAGGAACCAAGGAACTGACTGTTTTTTTAGTGTGATACTTAACACTAACAATGGAAGTCAAAAATCTGCTTCAAAAAGCTTCAAAAGGATTTTTTCTAGACAGCGCGGCATCTTGAGTGTAAGAGAAGGGTTAAAATGGTATATAAGCCAGAGTCCGCCCTTACTCAATTGTCTTCATGTATAGTCTTCATGCCAGAGGTCTTTCATGTCCTTCATATGTCTTCATGATCTGCTTGTCTTGCTGTGATGTCAACTGAAATATGGAAGAAATGGCCCATCCTGTATCCTGATGGCTTTCTTGTCATAATCTTTAAGTAAGTGTCTACTGTATATTTTGCCTGTTATTTGTATATCTTGTGTGTTCACCTTTATCAAGGAATAAATTATATTTTATCATATCTAAGTCTCGTCCCAGTTCAACCCAGTTATATATATTTATTTTTTTGTGTATTATTAATAGCCTGTCACAAAGCTCCCGTCACAAAGACCTACAAGTGGAGCGTGTGCGCGCGCCTTCTGTAAGGGCAGGATGCGCGCGTACAGTGTGTGCCAGGGAGCGTGAGGAGCGTTGCGCCGCCGGGGCGCTCGCCAAGGACGGCGACGGGGCAGGAGGAGCAGCTGAAGGAGGTAACGTGGCAGAAGAGGGAATCGAGGGGCGCCGCGAGCAATGAGTACCGCGGGAGGAATCGGGAGTTTGGGGATAAGCGCGCACCTTGCGGGGAACGCGCGTGACAGCTGGGCGTGCGTCCAGACAGGGCGCAGAGGAACGGGTGCGGGAGGAGGAAGGGAGAGATGAACGAGGAGGCGGAGGAGGAGGGTCAGAGGCAGGGAGAACAGGGGTAACGGGGACAAATTGAGAAGCAGGAATCCCCTGAACCGTCACAAATACACATCGACTAAACATCGAATATACATTCTTGTGCTTGTATTTCTTTCTACTCGCAGCAATGCCTGTTAAAAAGATTTCAAAGGATCTCAGCATGAGAATTAAGGAGATGTACACGAGTGGAGAACGAATTGCAGATATCCAACGCTGGTTAGCTGCTTCTGGCCTCGTTGTGCCATCAACCACCGTGTGCTATTATGCACACGGAAAAACCAAACAACGCACGAGGACACCAACGGTAACTAACGCGTAAGTATATTTATATTACTATATAATACAGTATATCTATTATTGTTTATATTGCTGCATATTAATATAACTCAATAGTATAGATCTATCTAATATTATAGTTATTTCTGTTTATTTATATAACTATATAATACAATATATCTATCTATTATTGTTTATATTGCTGCATATTAATATAACTATATAGTATAGATCTATCTAATATTATAGTTATTTCTGTATATTTATATTACTATATAATACAGTATATCTATCTATTATTGTTTACTGTAAATTATGTGCTGTACTTGTGGCCTACTGCACTGTAACTTACAGGATTGTTGTTTACCTTTACACTGTAGGGAGACAACTCTTCTGGTCGACAAAATAAGTGAAAAGAATGATGAGAAGAGTGCATTAAGGGTCAAATACACTCTGCTGCAAAATCACAATCTCACTGTATCCGAGACCAGCATAAAGAAGATGAGACGCAGAATTGGATGGAAATATGGACGTGTGAGGTAAGTACTGGACAGTACAGGAGGTTAAAGTGTTGTTTAAGAAACTGTACTGTACCTATAAAATTATTCCTTGTCATTACAGAGCGTACCCTATGATAAGGGACGTTAACAAGATCAAGAGAGTGGTCCAGGCCCAGGCATGGATCGACAGTGGAGAAACTTTCCAGGATTGCATCTTCACTGACGAGTCAACTGTATCGCTGGAGAGATTTGCCACCTTGCATTCCACAAAAAAGGTTGCATATCTATGAAGCCGCGTCCAAAACACCCAGTGAAGATGCATGTGTGGGGTGCCATCTCTAGGCGTTGACCAGGATGCATTGTCATCTTTGAAGGTAAAATAAGTCACATTCTTTTGTCTTATGCACTGTACTGTACTAGTGTGCAGTTTTTTGAGCTCTTTTCTTTTCTTGTTATAGGAATCATGAATAAAGCTTTTTTTCCAAGAGCAAATTGTGCCTGAGATTGTGGAATACATCACATGTGAGTTCCCAGATGGTCACCGTTTCTACCAGGACAACGATCTGAAGCATACCGCGTCAACAGCGCATATTTTGAGCACGGTATCAACTGGGTGAAGACGCCAGCAGAGTAAGTGCGGTAACCGTGTCTCATTTTTTCCCACTGTTTTTACTGTGTACACTGGCGACACACTTTATTCGAGCTCGGCTAGTCCCACGAATTCGGGTATACTCGGGTGTATTGAGGTTTGTGACTGTTTTCTGCCCGAGTGCATTGCGTTATTTTCCAGGCAGGGATTGAAGCATTTTATTCCCGCTGGCTGCAATACTGCACAGTATATATATATATATATACTGCATTACAATTCAAGAATTTATGCCATCTGGTAGACACGCGAAGCATTGCAGCCTATTAAATACTAATCATTATCATTTAACAGATCAGCCGCCCGTCAGCCAGGCATGAACCATGGCTGGGAAGGCAAACGCAACGGGGCTTGTCAGAGGTGAGGAGCGGCGCTTTCCAGGTATCTGCCAGGTACATACTGGGTATTTGCTCGAATAAAGTGTGTCGCAGCAGTATCTCTTTAACTAATTGTCCTTTTTTTCCCCCTCCAATGACAGATCGCCAGACTTCAATCCTATCGAAATGGTCTGGCATCAGCTGAAGGATCATATCCGAAATGTCGTGAAACCCTCCAAAAAGGATGAGTTGGCGCAAGGCATAATGAGTTTTTGGAACGATGTACTCACCGTGGAACGATGCAATAAATATATGGACCATATTGCGACTGTGTTGCCCATTGTGATCGAGCGTAATGGGCAAGCATCAGGAAGGTAGTATGGTATAGTACTGTACTATGGTAAGTACAGTATGATACAGGTAAGTATGGCACAGATTTTTTCCTTTCCTGAGAGCAGCCATCCGGTTACAAAGTATTTAGCAGTAGTTACAGTATACAGTAGTTCCAGTATAGACTAGTTTGACAGTACTACAGTGTATCTGCATACTGTAGTCCAATATGGAGTAGCTATACAGTACACAATGCCATAATATGCACCTAACTGCACACATTTTTTCTTTCCTTAGAGAACAGTACTAGCCATCTGGTTACAAAGTATTTAACAGTAGTTACAGTATACAGTAGTTCCAGTATAGACTAGTTTGACAGTACTATCTGCATACTGTAGTCCAATATGGAGTAGCTATACAGTACACAATGCCATAATACAGTATGCACAAACTGCACTAGTTTTTCTTTTCTTGTCTTTTCAGAGAAAAAAGGATGGACAGGGGAAGGGTGGGGGGGGTGTATCATGTCTAAATTTTGTGAACTGTGTGTACAGTTAAGTGTATCTAAACTGCAGTCATGATTTACACAAAACCTCCCGTCTCTCAATGAACTACACAGAATGAGGAAGAAGATAAAGACGGAAAATTTGTATTACTGTTTTTATTATTATCAATGTGCATTATTCATGTGCATTATTCATGTGCATTATTCATGATTATCCACCGGCCCTCAATTTTCAACCCCCCCCTCTCTCAATGATTATTTGTATTTTTCTTTCCTGATAAAATAAAATACATATTTAATTACATTAAGATTTTATTTCTTTGAACTTTAAATTCACTGTGAATGTGTGTGGGGGGGATTCTTCAAGAAGACATACAGTTTTAATAATTGGTTACCTTTTTAATAATTGGTTACATAATCAGATTAACATAAGGGAAAGCCAACAATAGGAAAATTAACGAATGGTCTGAGAGAGGTTGAAAAGCACAAAGACAAGCTTTTGAAAATGAATGGTTTTGGAGAGGTGTCGATAAGAGGTTGAAATCCTTGAGCGAGCCTTGTGTGTGTCTGCGGGGGGGGAGGGGGGTAAAGCTGCATGAAGGATTAGCTGTACTGTAGTTCAAAGACATTACATATTTTAAACAGGCAGGTCATCATAATAATTTGATCCCCAAACCCCAAATACATACAAATCACACAAATCAATCATGTGCAGTCAAACGCACAGTGTCACAGTCAAAAGCCACAGCACAGATTGAATATCGTAATATCAAGATGGTTTAGGCAGGCATGTGGAGAAAATAAAAATAAAAATGACGAGAATTTTTTTTTTTTTTTTTTTTAGTCACTGGAAAAAAAAATTCCCCAATGAGCATTAATAGTCAACACAGAATAAATCAAACCAGGCTCTGCAGTGCTACGTTACACACGCAGGAATGTAATGACAGGAATGTGATTGAAACCAGAAAGACACCCATTCAAAGGAATGGTGTGGGAGAGGTGTACTGTAGATAAGATAAGAAGTTGAAATACTGCAGTGCAGTAAATCAGCCTGTGTGTGTGCGGGGGCGAGCGAGGGGAGAGCGCTGTATACGCCGAAATGTGATACTGTTACAGTACACGCCTATGCGTTTCAACTGTTCAAATGAGACATACAGCACTGTACATGCATTTATAAATATGCAAATTTACAATTACTGCGCGCGCACACACAGATTGTGTACCGCCGTAGGTTGAACTGCTATAGTATTAGACTTTGAAGACAACAGCTCGCGAACGCCCACCTGAGTTTTTAGACGGTATTGCAGTATTGCAGATAGCGCTAAGAATATGCTAATATTACGAGCGCTAAAATACCGGAACATATTCTGGAAAAAAATAAATATACTGCATCTGCCCGCGGTTATCAGAGTTGCGCCGCTACGGCCGCATTAGGATAAAGGCGGCCGCAGCTGTACAGACCTTTATAACACATGTTTATGACTGTTTTTTATGGCAAATTAATAAAATATTCAATGAACAATACATAAGTAAAATAACAAAGTATTAAATTAACTTATATTTGATTTGCTGTAATTCCTTTAGTTCTATTTGGCCTAGTAGGGAAGCTAACTGAATTATTGGAATATCCTAATAGTTTAGTAGGAATAAATATAATTACGGGTACAGTTGCCCCCAAAATTACCTTGATAGTGTGATGCTTTTTAAAGTAGATTACTAACCTTCTTTATATTTGTAGCCAGGTCACCTGATGGCTACTATTCTGCCCTGTACTGGCAGTAAGCCCTGGTACAATCAGGTTGCCAGTAGTTGCTATGGGGTTTTCCCCCTCCGAGGAGCTGCACTTGAGTAACAGCGGGAGGTTGTGACATCTGGCCTGGGGAATCACCAATCATGAGACAGATCTGGTGCCTTCCTCCTGGCTGTACTTAAGGGCAGTGCCACCCCAAATTCAGGAGTGCCTTTACCTACTTGAGAGGGGCAGGTCACACAGCCAAGAGCCTAATTATTGGGCCTACTCTGGTCCTCTTCCCTCCAGGGGAGAGTGAGTGTGTACCATACCTCTGCCCCTGATAGAGGGGTAGGGAAGAGCTGGGACTGCTGCGGGTGCCCTTGGCCTGTGGTGAAGGCCTAGGGACCATCCTTCAGTGAGTAGTTGACAGTTGCTGTATTGGGCAGAACCCTGCCATGTACTGTGCTGCACAGAGAGAGACAATAAACCGTTCCTGTTATTATACCTCCTGCCTGGTGTGTGATCTTACTGGGGGGAGAGGTAATCGGTTCTACCATGGGAGATCATCTTAGTTTCCCTGGAGCCTACATCAGATGGAGGTGCTGCACTGCTAAAGATATGTGGGTAATGTACCTCAGAAACCTGATCATGTGTCCCCACTTCCATCGGCGGACGATTTAGCCCTCCTGTTTACCAGTAGGTATCATGCATCACATACGTAGTAATGGCCAAATCTCCCACCGGGTGGGGGAAACACTGTTACATATTTTTTCTCCTTTCTGTCTTTTTTTTGAAGGCCAACAGCCTACTGTATAGTGTTTATCGGCTATGTTTCCTAACTCACTCCATTCAACAGGCAGTGGGAGCTGTTTTCCATGCAGACTTCAAAGAGACTTTGAAGTGTTGTCTAGAGCCTCCCTGATGAGAATTTTTGTTTAAGTTACCTGATGTCACAATGTGGTAGGATCTTAGCAGTCTTGTTACTTTTAGTTTGGGACTACTCTTCTAGGAATAAAAACACACTTTAAAAATCAGTGTTCAGTAAATGTAGAGGCAGTGGTGGGATTCAAATTTTTTAGCAACAGGTTCTCTCTCAGGGGGAGGGGGGAGAGAGAGCTGGGGGGGGGGAGAATGAGCCGGGGGGGAGAGAGAGAGCCGGGGGGGGGGGGGAGAGAGGGAGAGAGAGATGGGGGGGAGGGGAGAGAGAGACCAGGGGGGGAGGGAGGCCAGAGAGAGACCAGGGGGGAAGGGAGGCCAGAGAGAGACCAGGGGGGGGGAGGGATGCCAGAGAGAGACCAGGGGGGGAGGGAGGCCAGAGAGAGACCAGGGGGGGAGGGAGGCCAGAGAGAGACATGGGGGGGAGGGAGGCCAGAGAGAGACCAGGGGGGAGGGAGGCCAGAGAGACCAAGGGGGAAGGGAGGCCAGAGAGAGACATGGGGGAGGGCAGAGAGAGACCAGGGGGGGGAGGGCAGAGAGAGACCAGGGGGGGAGGGCAGAGAGACTAGGGTGTGGGGACTGCAGAGAGAGACTAGGGTGTGGGGACTGCAGAGAGAGACCAGGGAGGGGGCAGAGAGAGACCAGGGGGGCAGAGAGAGACCAGGAGGGGGAGCGCAGAGAGAGATCAGGGGGGAGGGCAGAGAGAGACCAGGGAGGGGGATGGGCGAGGGCAGAGAGAGAGAGGGGGGAGAGGGGAGGGCAGAGAGAGACCAGGGGGGAGGGCAGAGAGAGACCAGGGGGGGAGGGCAGAGAGACCAGGGGGGGGGGCAGAGAGAGACCAGGGAGAGGAGGGCAGAGGGAGACAGGGGTAGGGCAGAGGGAGACAGGGGGGAGGGAAGCCAGAGAGAGACCAGGGGGGGAGGAAGGCCAGAGAGAGACCAGGGGGGGAGCAAGGCCAGAGAGAGACCAGGGGTGGAGGGAGGCCAGAGAGAGACCAGGGGGGGAGGGAGGCCAGAGAGAGACCAGGGGGGAGGGAGGCCAGAGAGAGACATGGGGGGGGAGGCCAGAGAGAGACAGGGGAGGGCAGAGAGAGACCAGGGGGGAGGGCAGAGAGAGACCAGGGGGGGAGGGCAGAGAGAGACCAGGGGGGAGGGCAGAGAGAGACCAGGGGGTGGGGAGGGCAGAGAGAGAGAGGGGGGGGGGCAGAGAGAGACCAGGAGGGGGGGCAGAGAGAGACCAGGGGGAGGGCAGGGAGAGACCAGGGGGGAGGGCAGAGAGAGACTTGGGGGGAGGGCAGAGAGAAACCAGGGAGGAGGATAGAGGAGGGCAGAGAGAGACCAGGGGGGGGAGGGCAGAGATAGACCAGGGGGGGAGGGCAGAGAGAGACCGGGGGGGGCAGAGAGACCAGGGGGAGGAGGGCAGAGGGAGACAGGGGGAGGGCAGAGGGAGACGGGGGGCAGAGAGTCCCTCTCACATCTCCCCCAGTCCCTCTCACATCTCCCCCAGTCCCTCTCACACCTCCCCCAGCCCCTCTCACACCTCCCCCAGCCCCTCTCACACCTCCCCCAGTCCCTCTCACACCTCCCCCAGTCCCTCTCACACCTCCCCCAGTCCCTCTCACACCTCCCCCAGCCCCTCTCACACCTCCCCCAGCCCCTCTCACACCTCCCCCAGCCCCTCTCACACCTCCCTCAGTCCCTCTTACACCTCCCCCAGTCCCTCTCACACCTCCCCCAGTCCCTCTCACACCTCCCCCAGCCCCTCTCACACCTCCCCTAGCCCCTCACATCTCCCCCAGACCTCTCACATCTCCCCCAGCCCCTCTCACACCTCCCCCAGTCCCGCTCACACCTACCCCAGTCCCTCTCACATCACTCCCAGCCCCCCTACATCTCTCCCAGACCCTCTCACACCTCCCCCAGCCCCTCTCACACCTCCCCCAGCCCCTCTCACACCTCCCCCAGTCCCTCTCACATCTCTCCCAGCCCCCCTACATCTCTCCCAGCCCCTCTCACACCTCCCCCAGCCCCTCTCACACCTCCCCCAGCCCCTCTCACACCTCCCCCAGTCCCCCTCACATCTCTCTCAGTCCTTTTCACATCTCCCCCAGCCACTCTCAAACCTCCCTCATATCTCTCCCTCCCCTCCTCCCTGGCTGCACACAGACGGGGGAGATGGTATGCAGCGGCAGAGCAATCACTTCAGTCAGAGCAGGATGTGAGGAGCTCTAGCTGCAGGCACCGGAAGTTCCGGGTCAGACAGCTAGATGGCGCACCTCCCCTGCAGTCCTGCTCTGCTCTGAAACGTGATTCTACTGCCGGTTAATGCACCGGTTCCGCGAACTTGAAAAATTCCAGTAACCGGTTCGCACGAACCGGTGCGAACCGGCTGAATCCCACCACTGGGTAGAGATATTGTAGATGTGAAGACATTCTATTATACAGTATAGTGAAGAAAACAGAAAAAATAAATTAGTGTACAGGGTTAACTGCTATACTGACGAATACCCCAAATCCGCAATAAGTCCTTTGGTTTCAGTGTAAAAAATATAGTATATATACAGTGGTCGACAAATCACCAAAAAATCTACTCGCCACACAAAAAAATCTACTCGCCACCTAGTACCAAACGTGTGCTGCTTGGGCCAATAGGAGCTCGCCACGATGTTAAATCCACTCGCCCGGGGCGAGCAAATGTATAGGTTTGTCGAACACTGTGTATATATATATATATATATATATATATATATATATATATATATATATAAAGAAAAGAAAAAACAGGCGCACACCTAGTGCATTAAAGTATAACAATTCAGTTTATGGAACAATAAAAACAGACAAATGCCCACTCACAAGTACACAGTAATCAAGCAGTTATGAGATAGGCCCTCATAAGCCAGTAATGCCGTCCGACTCAGCAATGGTGTCCTCTCCTACACGCTAGCCGCATGGTCTCCTTCTACCGGAAGTGATGTCCACCCGGTCGGGTGCCCCGCAAAAGGAAGTCCCTCCGGGAACCAGGACCTTCAGCTGCCTGCTTCTGGTTGCTGCACCACCGGGGGAAACGGAGGATCCGGACTTCTGTTTAGCTTTGCCTCTCACAGCCTGCGTTTGTCTCAGCCCGTAACGAAGGTCTCCGTGGGAAAGTGTCTCCTCTGCCTTAGCCACGCCCTACGCGTTTCGTCATCTATGATGACTTCATCAGGGGTTACCCATTGGTTGTGGCCCCACATTATTTATAGCAAGGGAATTTGCATACACCAATAAAACAATTAAAAGGTTAATAACAAACGTCCATTACAAAAATTACAAGGGTTAAACCAGTCCATTGTCTCAATCATTAATGCTGTGCAGATCCCAATGGACTGGTTATGAGGACCGCACTATATTTTTAAAAGAATGTGATCATAAGATAGTTCAAGTAATTGAAATGTGTACAGAATAATGTTAGATATATTAAATTTCATTTGGTAACACTATATGAGCAGTAATTGATAGTAATCTAAATTACGTTTTTATTTTTTAATTTTGATAATGATGATATTAATAGCAAGTTCATAATAACAATATTTTCCTAATTTCAAATAGAAAGTCTCAAGAATTGGAGAGTACTATTATACATAGAGAATAACTACCCATTAAACCCTTTACATCATTAGTCAGCACTTGTGATGCTAAAAAATATATATAACCCGGGTTAAAGGTTTCACCCAACAAATTTAAATGTGTATACCTGTTGTTATTCCATTGATGATTAACCAATAACATGGATAACAGTTGGAGTCAATGGTGCAGCAAAGGTTGTTACTGAGCAAGGACAGAAGAATCCTCAGTATGAAAGTACATGTATCTATACCTCTTAATATGTGAAAATGAATATAATTATTAAAAAATGTATTAGTGTGCCTAAATGTGATAGTGCTAATAAGTGTGAATATTGAGTGTATATTAATGTGAATAAAAACATAATCCTATACCTCTGTGATAATAGTGTGTCTACTTATATATGAATGAATAAAATAAATAATTATGGGATGTGATAATATAATGTGATCTATTAGATGTGAATGTATGTGTATATTGATGTGAATGAATGTTGTAACACTAACTGTTACAGTAGTAAAAGTACTGTGACTAAATAGAATAAGACCAGTTTCAGACTAGAACAGACACATCCGCAATATAATGTAAAACATAGATAGAGCAACCTACAATAGGGTTGGTTAATAACCACCACTAAAAAAGACAGTAAGGGAAAGAATATTTATAGACCTGACATGTCCCCATAGTTCAGAGGGAATGCTATAAAGCACTCAAACCAGACCTCCGAAGGATCACCCACCCTGAGTGATCACACTATGGTGCTTATGTCAATATGGTCATTATGTCCCTTTGGGTGCAATGTATCTAAAATATACATCCAGTAAGTCTCCCTCATACACAATCTTTTGAAGCGATCTCCACCCATATATGTAGGGGGGATATACTCAATGCCCATAACTCGTAGGGACCTTGGATCTTTTAGATGTTCATTACAATAATGGCGGGAGAGGTTGTGTGTTTGGCATCCATTTATTATATTTCTTCGATGCTCTAAAAACCTCATGCTTAGAGCTCTTGATGTGCGGCCCACATACTGTAGGCCGCAATCACATGATATCAGATAGATAACATATTCGCTGAGACAGTTAATGTATTCTGCTATATCATGTGAGATGCCGTTAGAAAAAGATGTAAATTTATTAGTTTTAATCAAGTGTTTGCACGTTAGACACCTGCCTCTCCCACATCCAAAGTTTCCCTTTACCCCGATGGGAATGAAACCATCCACTCTTAGTTTGTTAACTACTTTTGATGTTTTTAATTTGCTTGGAGCAATCATTGTTTTGATACTCCTTGCTTTCCTAAAGATCACAGGAGCATGTTTTGGCAAAAGGTGACCAATTTCTGGAACGCTGACCAGAATGTTCCAATGGTCATTAAAAACTCTTTTAATTTGTTTAGCGGACTAATTATATTGCGTGATAAATTTAGGTATAGAGCCTTTAAATTTAGCCTCATTTTTACACGTTGTTTTTATTTTAGATTTTTCCAATTTCGAAGCACGGTCCAGAAGACTAGCATCTAAAAATGATTTATTTACAATTGCCATGTCATAGCCTTTTTCCTGGAACTTTCCTGAAAGATTCTTACCCTGGATATAGAAATCTGTGTCCATTGAACAGTTGCGTCTTAACCTGTAGAACTGACTTTTAGGTACATTGTCTAACCATTTTTATAATGGTTGCTACCATATTGTAGGTAGCTGTTCGCAGCCACAGTTTTAAAGTGTGTTCTTGTATGAATTTCATTGTGAAGACCCACAAATAGCTCCAGATCTAAAAATACTATAGTGTCAGGGTGTATGTTATATGTAAATTTCAACCGCATCTTGTTATCGTTGAAGGACTCCAGAATCCCCTCCAGGATTCCCCTCTCACCATCCCAAATAATAAGGATATCATCTATGAAACGGCCATAGAAACCCAAACACGCCCCCAGTACAGCATTTCCCCACACATGGGTACTCTCCCACAGTCCCATATAGAGGTTAGCATAACTAGGAGCAAATTTGGCTCCCATGGCCGTTCCGCAGATTTTCAAATAAAATGTGTTTACAAATTAAAAATAATTGTGATTCAAAATAAATTTAATACATGCTAAAAGAAACAACCTTTGTGGGGAGTGCAAATTAGAATCTAATTCTAAAAAGTGACTAATTGCCTGGATACCTTTTATGTGCTCAATACAAGTGTAAAGTGAAGATACGTCACAAGTAACCCAGGGAAAGGTATCCTTCCATTTGATACCAGAGATGGAGTCAATGACATGCAACGTGTCCCGTATGTATGAGCGTAATTTAATGACATAAAGCTGCAAATAGTAATCCACATACTGGGAAACGTTGGACGTCATCGAGCCAATCCCTGATACAATTGGCCTCCCTGGTGGTTTCAAAGTGTCTTTGTGCAATTTGGGAATGTGATAAAAAATGGGCGTTCTAGGGTGTTTAATATACAAAAACTTGTGTTCTAATTTAGAAATAATCCCTTCAGTGAATGCATCCTGGAGGAGATTCCGGAATTCCAACTGATAACCCTCAGAGGGGTCTCCAATTAGGATCTGATAAGATGTAGTGTCAAGAAGGAGGCGATGGGCTTCACATAGATAGTCTGCCCGATCCTGTAGGACAATCACCCCCCCTTTATCTGCTTGGCGGACAATTAGATCACTGTTATTTTTTATATTTAACAAAGCTTGATTTTCATCTTTTGTAATATTTTTATATTTCAGTTCTACATTGTTAAGACACAACTGTTCTAAGTCCCTAAGGACTACTGTATAAAATGTTTCAATAAAATTACCCTTTGATTGGTAAGGGAAGTATGTCGATTTCGGGACAAATGGAGATGGTTTATATTTCAATAAAATATCCTGATCTGTTTCAATTGGGCATGAATTGGAATCTAACAATATATTTGGTTCTTCCTCATGTATTGTAAGGTCCATTACTGAGTTTCCATCTAGATCCTGATTGCCAAGTGTTGTTCTTTTTAAGGATGGACCCATTAATCTATCAGTAACACTTGAGATTTGTGTGTTATTTGGACTATTGCCTAATTTGTCTGATTCCACCAGGAAAGAAGTCAGGGCATTTATGCATTCTTTTTCTTGTGTATTAAACTCAAATTCTAAATTTTCATCCCCTTTTTGGGTGTAGTGTCGCATCAGAGTTAACTTGCGGATGTATCTGTTCAAGTCTACAAACAGGTCAAACCTATTAGGTAAACTGTTAGGTGCATAGGATAAGCCTTTAGCTAATAAAGATAGGTGATGTGGAGTGAGTGTATGTGATGAAAGATTGTAAATACCGTGTTTGTGTGGTGTGTCTACCATCATCTTCATTTTCTTCTGTCCTTGCTTCTTTGCTCCTCCTCTGACTCCCCTGAATCTCGTTTTCTTCGGGGTTGTTGTTGATTCTGTTTCTCCCAAATTGGATATCTCTTTTCCTTTTCTCTCTGTTCTAAAAAAGAGGTGGATTTGTTTGATTTGTTAGGTGAAACATAATTTGTTGAGTTAGAACCCTTAGTGTTATTTTTAGATCTTGCTCCTTCCCTCAGTTCCCCTGCATTTTGTTCTTGGGACTCCCCATTGTCCTCACAACCGTCCCCCAACACTGAGTACCGATTGGAGGTAGAACAATTTGCAGAGGAAGTGGTAGGAGTGACCTTGTGATGTTCCTTTTCTTTCCTATCCATCCTCGCTTCTTTTATTAATGTAATAATTTCATTTTTTTCTTTCTCGTTTGATATAGGTTTTTTATGTGATTTGGAATCTCTGTTCTCATGTCTGTATCCTGAATTAGATCTACCATATCTACGATGTTGAAAATAATCACCTTTCCTTCTCCAATTTCTTACTCTATCATTTGCATAGTCATCTTTATCTCGTTTGAGTTTATTTGTTTTTCTATCTATGATTTCTTTCTCAAATGATACTACCCTTTTGTGTACTGTTTCATCCAATCGGATGAATTCCTCTGTACCTTCAAATGGTTTAACAATTTCTTGTACTTGAGCTTTCTCTTTCCCTAGTTTCTCCAATCTTTCTTGTCTGTATGATATCAAGAGGTTAATAAGAGACACTGAGCATGCTTCCAAAATAGCATTCCACTCTTTTGTGAATGTTTCAGGTGCCTCAAATGTCGTTTTTTTTGTAATTCTCAAACCTCTTGGAACTAATTTAATATCTATATAGTTCTGGAGGGAAAGTAGGTCTAACCAATTTCTTGTTTCTTCCTTCGTGTAGTTCTCCAATTCTTGAAAATTATTTTTGAGATCTACATTCTTTTCTATAATATCAGTGGTGTCCTCATTTACAATGTTTGCAAGCTTATTCCTTCTGGCTAAACGTTCCTCACAGTTTTGCATCATTTTAGTAAGTGTAGTAATGCACTTCTATTTAAACAAACAATTGGCACTAAATATCAACTCACTGAAACGAATACAATGAATATAATAAAAAATTTTTATTAAAGTCATCACACTTGTATTTTATATGTATCATCTTAAAGAAACATAGGTTTATTTTTATCATTCACCTTTCTTAGCCACCCCATTGGTTGTGCAATCACAGTTAGTTAGACCTACTCACAGTTAGCAGGTTGTTTTAAAGGCGCTCCTTTGATTTTTTGTTTTGTTTTGATATATATATTAATTATATTTTTTTTCCACCGCGCTTCTCCGTGTAGGGAGCATGCAGTTGGTGAAAACATTGGCCTTACATTTGTGAAAACAGGCAGTGAATCCCAGCGCTTCTCCATTGAGCTATCAATAAATGGGAAAATAAATATACATAGTGAAACTAAATCTGTAAGACAAAGGAGACTTTTGGTTATATCATTTGATCAAATAATGATAAGCCTGCTATATTATAAATAATTATGTTACCAATATAATTGTGGGTTTTTTGGTTTAATTCTCACTTAAAGTAAAAGTTTGTTGTTTGAGTCCTTACAAAAACAAATATAGTTTTATTTTTTCCAGCTTCTCTGTAATAGTAAACTTATCTGACACACACGGCTTAATAATTAGCTGCTCCACAAACAGAATAAAGCAAACAGAACTGCAAACGTCCCTGTAAGGTCTAAGGGGAAGATTTACTAAGCTCCCATAAGGTTCATTAGAGCTCGATCCCGCGTTTGCTGCAATTCAAGCCAATAACAGTTAATGCAGAGTTGACCCCCGATGCCCATTGCGGGAGCTTAGTTTAATCCTACAACTGGCAAACCGTTTCACAATGAAAGAGATTAGATAAAGGTTGTGGAACCCCTCCAAGCATTTGGTTACCGTAGCGACATTAACAGCATCAACAATTATTTATAAGCACTCACACATAGCTATTTTTCTTTAAATGCATCAATCTACATTTAACCTATTAAACACGTCACTGTCATAAGTTCACTTTTGTCCAAAGAGGGACTTCTACTGTAAATGGGGAAGATGCACCGAGAATGATAGACATTGTTACAAAACTGAGCACTTCTCTCCATTGTACTTATAACTGTTTTTCTAATAGAGACATTAGCTGGAAATGGGTATTTCAAAATGAACCCTCACTAACAATCAGCCACTAAGCACAGAGAACTATTATAATAGAGTGATAAGGCAGAGAGGTGATAGCTGTAAAACCCACCCGAAATTTCAGTTACAATGTCAAAAGAATATTTGCACCATTAAAGGGGTGAAGTAACGGCAGTCATGTATTTACAGGGGCAATCCCTCCAAGGAATAAAGTAAACGAATTCCAGTGACATGTTTAAGGTTAGGGTCTCATCTGGGTAATTGATACTTTTTTTTTACCCAAATCTAACACCTATAAGTATTTCCAAATTATTTCTTAAAGTTAGACTTGGGAGGGGTTTGATTTCCTCTGGCTGCTGCCTTTTATCTGAGCAGCTAGTGATCAGCAAGTGCTTGTACAGCCAGGCGCCCCTATCTAGCCCATCCCTTATCTTTTATTGGCTCTCGGGGGAGGACAGGGTGGGGATAAGGTTAAAGGAAACACTTGATTGACAAACACTCCCCCCTTCAGAGTCCCCATAGAATTGAAACTTCTAATTCATTTCCCCCCAAAAATGAAGCCAGGCAGAAATCCTTTTGTAAAGAATGTAACCATTTTATTGTCTTCCGTGGGGCTATGTGGAATTGTGCCTTTAAGAGGACAAGCATGAACAAGTACCTGCCCAGCAGAAGCATGTATTAAAAGAGAAGATCATTTCTAATAATATATTCAAAATAAGTTATCGGAGCGCAAAGATAAAGTGTAATGAACCCATGACCCCCGAACCCTCGATTCTTAGCCCTTCTGTGTTCCCCTTAACCCCAATAAACACAGATACCTTAGGTTGGGTTGAAATGGCCACAGCCTTTTTTTTTTTTTTAAACATGAACCAACCCTCCTGGACCTGGTCAGCAAATAGCCCCAGCCAGCGAACCTGATTAAACTTTCCGCCGCTACATGACCCAGTGAGCACTTTTGGTTCATAACACCTGAGTCCCTTTTAGGAGTATGCCCTTAGGTCCCTCTCATCTGGCCTGGACCCAAGACCTCCTTTTAACCCTTTATATTCCACATTAACCACCTGGGCAAAACTCACTAGTCCGAAACCCTCCAGCTGTGACAAAAGCACGACCAAAAACCATCACCTTTTCACCATACAGTCTTACTCTTTTTCTTATTTTATTTATCCTTTATTTCTTTGCCATTTAAATTTTTTTTATATATATATATATATATATATATATATATATATATATATATATATATATATATATATATATATACAGTGTTCGACAAACCTATACATTTGCACACCCCGGGCGAGTGGATTTAACATCGTGGCGAGCTCCTATTGGCACAAGCAGCACACATGTGGTACTATGTGGCGAGTAGATTTTTTTGTTCGGCGAGTAGATTTTTTGGTGATTTGTCGACCACTGTATATATATATATATCCACAGCAAAGCATATAGCAAATGGAAATATTACTGTATGCTATTTTGCATGTCTTAGACAGATCTGCAACCCTGCCTTTCACCATTATCACCCGGCACACAGCACTTCCACTGCAGCAAGGGATTCTGGGAAATTACATGCAAATGTGCACACAGTGCCACCTTTTGCTTCAAAACCATAAACATGGTTCCCTATAGGCTTAAGCTTGCTGCTTGGTCACAGCTTTCAGCACAGCCAGGGTTAAGATGCATGCAATGGTGAAAGGCAGCAAACCTATAAGCCTATAGGGAACCATGTGGACCTGGTGTTTGCGAGCAACCAATAGTGGTGCAGACACTAGGCCCTCCCTTTCCTGATCTCAGAGAGGAAGTGCCTAACATTTAGTCAGTCCTGGTCTGGAGGAGGAAGAGATCAGTAGGGCTGTGAGCCTCTCCCATTCGGGATGAGTGTGCCCACACCCAGCCCTTGGGTCTGGGGAGAACATCTGATTGATAGAGGACCCTATACTATCAAGGGGATCCAGCACCACCCATAGGACTGAATTCTGTATCACCATCATGTGCAGTGACTGCAAGAATAAAGCCCTGGTTCTTTTATATATCTGTCTGAGTGTCATCCCTTGGGCAGGTGGAAGGTATGTTGTGGTGGGAGCTGATCTCTTGAACCCTGAAGTCCACTACAATTGGAGGCACTAGCACCTGAAAGAATCTCAGATGATCACCAAAAGCCTGTCCTGGTCTCCATCACATCGCAGACCACTCAGATCTCCTGACCCTAACAGGTATGCCTCAGCACCACACTAGCAGTATCTCCCAGAGGGTGGGGAAACAGTGCTACACATACAAACAAGAGAATACCTTGAACAGACAACGCTGTAAATGTAACCACGATCAGAAAATTAAGATAAAGGATTATACCCCTGACGGTGCTCCCAAGATAGTAGTAATACCTAACAAAGAGAATGCATCCCAAGAAAGAGCACTCTGGTATACAAGAAATATAAATCATTTATTACATACAATCACTAAAACATATTACAAAAATATGTACCTCATGTCCTCACAATAGTGTGACACTAACTGACCTCAGAAAATGCTAATGAATGCACTTATAAACCACATATATTTTTTAAATTTTCTTATATGGTTTAGTGATTGTAGGTAATACATTTATATTTCTTTTATACCAGAGTGCTCTTTCTTGGGATGCTTTTTCTTTGTTTTATATACATATATATATACATGTGTGTGTGTGTGTGTGTGTGTGTGTGTGTATATATATATATATATACACACACACACACACACACACACACACACACACATATATACACATATACACACACACACACACACACACACACACACACACAGTACTTGCTACAGACCAAAAGATCAATGGTACCACAATCAGTAAATATAAGTGTAACCATGCTGTAAAATGGCTGCAGTCATCTCTCCTGCTGACAGTAAGGCCTGGTAAGTTATGGGCATGCCAGCAGTAATTATGGAGGTTTGCCCTCACACCCTGGTGAGGTGCCCTATGTATGGATGGGAGTGGTCACAGGTTCTGACTCCCTGGTTGGTGATGTCAGAGTTGTGTCAGCCCCCAGAGGATACATAAGGCACAGCACTGATCAAAAGTTAGTTCAGAGATTGTTGCTAAGTACTGCTGCGGCCAAGTTTATTCGAGCATTTGCCCGTTCTTGGCCGCAGCAGTAGCCTGGCGCGCGCCCGAGTGTGACGGGCGCGCGCCGAAGCAGCGGAAGAGCGCCCTCCGATCGGGGCGCTCTCCCTACCGCTGCCGGGTCTGCCGGGTCCCCCGGAACCCCCTGCCGCCGTCCCGCAGATCGCGGGACACCAGGGCTCCCTCGGGGAGCCCTGTACGCGCGTGCAGGGGGCGCAGGCTCCCGAAGACGCGTGACCGCGCGTCTATGACGCGCGGCACGCCGAGGGGCGGCCACTAGCAAGCCGGGAAATCTCCCGGCTTGCGGTACCGACCACACTGCAATAAAGTGTGTCGGTACTGTAGTTGGAGAAGTTCAGAGTTGGTACACTACAGGACTAATGAGACTGTGACCAGGGACCTGGCGCAGAATAGATATCCCTACGGGGATAGGGAATCCCTACATTAGGAGGACAATACCTTTCAAAGGGAAGTACGGTGAACAATGGAGGGCTAAGTTCACCCATTGTGGAGGGCAGCTGGCCCACCGTACTAATAAAGATGACTCTGATAAAAGATACCCTCGTGTGTAAGTGTGGAGTGATTACACAGGGGGCTGCACCACAGAGGAGTTCCTCACCAGGACCATCCACAAGCTCAAGCTGGGATCCTGATGAGGTGGAGGCGCTGCACTGGATCTAGGTAGGACTCAAGCACACTACCTCAGTTGCCTGTCTGGGTTGGCAATCCCCAATACAACATCATGCGGGAGACTCAGGAGTCCTGTTGCCAACAGGTGCACCACCAGACATCACACTGTAATGGGGACTGGTTAGACCACAGGGGCCAATATGAGATTGGGTGGGTCAGGCCGGTTCAGAAAACCCGTTACATAAGCTATTTAAATAAAGCTACTGATGGTGCTTGGGATATAATAATGTGAACACCTACAGAGAGAGAATCCCACAATAGCTCTCTGGTATACCAAAAAGATAAACCATTTTTATTGTAACATCACATAAAATTTAAAACAGTATCCTGTGCCCTCACATAGCAAGGAATCCCTGAGTAATGGCTAATGCATATGTTATACCTTCTATTGACAGGAAGAATTATCCTATTATAACCCCCTATTATTCAAAAATAACGAGTAATGAGGCAAGCAAGTAGCCTCATACGCCTTAGACCGGCCGGTCCAATATAAAGATGGTGGAATAGGACAAACCCTCAGCAAACATTTGGCATAAGAAATAACACAACCGCAAGGTCAATGCAAACAAGGAATAATATACTGTAGCAGCACTCATTGTAAAGGCATTGAGCTACAACAGCCCATAAACAGCCAATATGACCAGTGTGAAAATGGCTGTATGCAGCAGTTCAAATGAACTCACTATACCACATTGGTACAGTATATGTTGTGAGAAAGGTCCCAGAAGCCACTGTTGAGCATGAATACAAATAGAAGATGATACTTAGGCAAAAAACGGTATCCGGGAGCTTAAGAAACTGCTGCTGATGTAGCTGGAGCTAGACACGTGTGCGCAACCTTGTATACCGCTGGGTACAGTTCGCGGTTATCAAACAATGTTGTAAGGGACACTTTGGAGAGGACACGGACACACAGGCAGCCCTGACGTATGTTTCGCCGTCCCGCTTCTTCGGGGGTCTTAACAAGAAAGTGGTAAGTGGGTCAATATACACCCCACCTCCACATGACATCAGGACACATTTAAAAACGGGCAGCGCGAGACCATCACAGCTGATGTGATTGACCGATCAGGATTGGTAGTGGTGTACTCTGACAACAGCTGATCTACATATTGTAAGTAAAAGAAATGCCAATTACAAATAGGACAAAACTAGTAAAACTCAGGAGATAGGGTACAGATATTTTTGAGATGACAAAGAATCAAAGTTAAAGTATTAGATATGACAAAAAACTAGACCCATCACACTGGAAATATTGCATTGGTTTTAACTCCCGGGCCACAATGTTGCAAAAGTAAGGAGTAACTAAAGATCAGATATTACCCATCATTTATATGCTTAGTAAGATATATGCATCTTTAACACTTTATAATCATGGTGAAAAATTGCCTATATCCAGACATTAAATACTAGATAAGTATACATGTGTGATTTAAAGTAGACTCACATATATCCATTTCTATATGATACTGTTTAATGATATATTAATTAACTCACATAAAGCAATATACATGACTACTTAACAACATGATGTTTTTAAACAGTAACAAATGTGCAAAGTCTATAATCATATACAGTAGTGTATAGTTTTATTATTGTTTTGTGATTTTAAATTAACCAAAAAAACAAAACAATTAAAATGGTTATCACAGGATATTAGATTAGAACTCCCACTATAAAGCCAAGGATGTATTATAAGGCATATATTACTATATATCCTCCTCAAGTCTGATTAAATTATTACACTGTAAAATGAAATAAACCAAATTGACAAAGGTATGGATCATAAAAACATGACGTTACCCATGTAGTCGTTTAATCCCTCTGGTAACAAATTACCCAATTTTTTAATCCAACGACACTCTTGCTGCAACAATATTTTTTCCAAATCTCCTCCACGGATGCCCAAAAGGACTTGGTCAATGGCAAATGCTCTCAGTTGGCTTAGATCAGAGCCATGTTTTAATTTAAAATGTTTGACCACTGATGTGATTTTTCTGTCTGCTATTAGATCACGTACAGTTGATTTAATATTTCTTACATGCTTCAATACATGGAACCGTAGTTCTCGTCTAGTCATGCCTATATAGATTTTGGGGCAAGAACAAGTTAAATAATATACCACTCCCCTAGATTTACAATTTAGGGTGGATCGTACATCATACTGTATCTTGCTGTATTACTGGAATCAAAAAATTCCTTAGCAGCTTGCATACAGTATACTGGCTTGCTGAGCATGTCCAGCATAGATAACAACCATTTGGGACAATCCTAGAAAGGAAATTGTGGGCTTGCTGATGCTGTAATGGCTATGTACAAGTTTAGGCTAGGTTAGGTGCCCGCTGACTCACCATATTGACAGAACCTCCTAATATAGTTTTGAAATCATAAGTACGTGCCAGTGTTTCTGTAACGCTTGTCTTTATTTCAACCAATTGCAATCGTAAGTACCAATAAATCTTATGGCTTTATCTCCCGTCTTGTCAACCTTTTTAGATTTCACAAGTGAATTGCGTGTTCTGGTTTTGCAGATCTTCCTGCCCCTCTTGATGACAGCATTACTGTATCCACGGGCCTGGAAATGAGAAATAATTTCAGTCAATCTTTTGTTAAAGATAATACTAGAGGAGCAGTTTCTCCTGAGTCTGAGAAACTCCCCCACCGGAATACCCCTAATCTGGTGGAAGGGATGTACACTAGAGGTGTGAAGGACAGAATTTGTCGCAGTGTCCTTTCTATGTATATCTGTAAAAATTCCAGCATCCAAAGCTAAATTAATGCAGAAATCCAGAAAATCTATACACTCAGTGCTAACTGTGCTTGTCAGTTTGATATTAAGACTGTTATGGTTGAGGTCATTGACGAACGTCCAGAGATCTGGTATAGAACCTTCCCAGAAGATCATAATATCATCAATGAACCTCAACCATGATAGCACATGTTTCACACTAGGATTGCTGTTCTCCTGGAACACGATCTCTCTCTCCCATTGCCCCAAGAAAAAGTTGGCATAGGAGGGCACACAGGTGGCACCAATCGCCGTACCTCTGGTCTGTAAATACAATTTGGTTTTAAATACAAAATAATTATGTGTTAAAATAAATTGTAATAAATCCAACAAAAACTGAGTCAGGTCATCTTACAAGTTACCCATGGACAGGAAATACCATGTTGCCCGTAGGCCATCCTTTTGATGTATGATAGTATATAAAGACTCTACATCACAAGTGACAAGCTTGGTCCCCCTGCCCAGAGTGAGCTGGTCAAGTCTCTGGAGAACATCTGTTGTGTCTCTGAGATGTGACGGGAGTGTTTCCACAAATGGTCGAATTTTTTTTATCTAAAAACAGACAGACGGGTTCACACAGCTCCCCTATGCCAGACACAATTGGTCGACCTGGGGAGTGGGAGAGATTCTTGTGAATCTTGGGCAGCAAATAAAAAGTGGGGACCACTGGATGTTTTGAAATCAGTCCCTCACTACATTTTTATATAATAATGCCCAATGAGACCACATCTTTGATCGAGCCATCCTGCAAGAGTTTGTATTGATTGGTGGGATCACTTGGAAGCTCCTCATAACAGCCGGAGTTACATAGCTGTCGAAGAGCCTCCTTTTCGTACATGGCTTTTGGCCATAGGACCACGTTGCCACCCTTGTCGGATGGCTTGATTTCTATTGTTGACATTTGTTGTAATTGGTCAATAGCATGACATTCATCTGCGGTTAGATTGTTAGTTCCACGTAATTTGGGCAAAGATTAGAATACTTTAGTAACCAGACTCAAGAAAATTTCAACCTGGGAACACGTCTGTAAAGGAGGACAAAACCCGGATTTAGATTTCAATTTGGGAAATACAGGAGAAGCAGTACCATCTTCCTCATCAGCGAGAAGTGTCTCTATGTCAGCTATATCCCTGAGTTCCTGGGTATTCCACAAAGGGGTCAGTGTTGTCCTGTGAACTGCAATCCATTTCCTGGGTAGATTTAGAAAAAAGCTTATGCAAAAGTAGTTTGCTGCAAAATAGGTTTAGGTCTTTGATCCACATACAGGTAGTCCTTGTTATACAATGTTTCACTTTACAACGAATGGCATATCCAACGCTTTACAATGCAACCCTAAGGGGCGTTTTTCGACGCCAGAATGCGTTATCCAACGCCTGAAGGCGTTATCCAATGCTCACCGCCACTAATTAACATGGGACTCACTTTACAATGGTTTCACTATCCAACGCTACTTCCAGAATGGACTCTGTTGGATAACAGAGGACTGCCTGTAAATGGAACAGCTGTGTGTGAAGGGGAAAAAAGATAAGCCAAACTTGATATATATACAGTTGTTTCAGGGGTCCCCTGGTGCCCTCTTACCTGTGCAGCCAAGCGGGTACCCCTGCAGGGTGTTGGGGAGCTGCGGGGGTGATCGCATTGCCTGGGGCCCTCGGCAGCCTTAGTGACAGGGCGCCGCCATGTTTTGCATGTCCGTGCATGCACGGAGTGTCGCGCCTGCGCAGAAGGTGTCTGGTGGCCATTACAGAGAGGGAGATATGGCAGAGATGGCTATCCGTAGTGCAGGGACTGCCCACAGTTGCGCATGCTCAGTTAAGAGTAGCGGCGGCCATTACAGATAGCGCACACGGCCCCAATAGCAAAGAGGTCATGCTTGGACTCCATTACCCAGAAGCCTCTGGGGACTACCCTTTCACCCAGATCACATGCTGCATTCCAGCCAATAGGGCTGATATATTCCCCTGGCTGACAGGATATAGTCATCAGGCAGCGACCATGCTAGTTAGTTGGAGCTGGGATAAGGTAGGGGGAGGTAGTGCGTGTAGGGAGCCAGTGGCTCCTACACTAGGCCAGGTTACCCCCTAGGCCCAACTCACCAGTAGATGTGGTGACTGCTCTTGGGAAGGCCCCTGCAGTTAGGGACTCTGCCCTGTAGTAGTGAGTTTAGTCAGGGACACAGCTGCAGTGCTGCGTCCTCTGACAAGGAGGGAGCAGTGTGATAAGTGTGGACTGGGACCAGGCCTCTCCAAGATCTAGAAACTGTTTCCAAGGTGGGATCATCCAGCAGGACATCACCCTATGCGGTGGCGGACTCGTCGCGGGATCAGAGGATCCACGTACCTTCACGGTTGCGGGTCCGGGTGTTGGAGCATCCAGCAGGTACCATATACTGCTGCGGCAGCTTTTATTCCAAGAAATCACCGTTTTTTACCTGGCTTGTTCCCGGAATGTGGCGCTGTTCACCTGGCGCATGCCGAGTTCATCTTGCGTTCCCAGCCACGGGTCATGCCCGGCTGATACGCAGTTGATGCGTTTATTGATAATGGTTTGGATTTAATAGGCTGCAATGCTTCGCGTGTCCGCCAGATGGCAGAAATGCATGAATTGTAATGCGCATGCGCTTCAGTAATGTGTCGGCTTGCAGGTGTTTCGTTTAAAAAAGATACTGTACCACAGTGTGCTATTGTAACTTGGCCTTGAGACTGAAGGAAGAGGTTGCAAAAATGTATCAATTTAGGCTTTTCATATTAAAGAAATACAAAGACCAGTTTCGCTTACAGTATTCCCCTGAGACCCGCCCGCCATGAGTCTTCAAGTGCAGCCCGCTTTCCAAAAACCCAACAGAAGTTACGCTTATTTGATATGGGCCGCGATTAATGCAACAGAAGATAAGATGGCAACAGTTGTTCAAATTTATCAGTATTTTATCGAAAATTATGACTTTTACAAATTTTCGCCAACTCCTCATTTGTGGAAGCGTGCAATAAGGAAAAGGTTATGTAGCGATCCCTGTTTTTATCGTATTGAGCCACAATTTGTTGGAGGGTATTGGTGTGTATCACTGGCGTTTTCCGGTATCTATGGTCATGAAGGCGGCAAAAGGCGAAGGGTCGTGTTAAAACCAACTAAGAAGCGACAGTCGCTGCCAAGCAATGCACCAGCACCAGCACCGGCTTCCAATGACGGTCCCGCCGTCAGTGACAATCCTGATCCTGATCCTGAGGATGAGTTGGATTTCGCGTGCAGTTTTGATGAAGCTTGCATGTACCTAAGCGATTTCCAGCCTCACCAGCTGACTACAGGTGGACTAGTCCCGCTGCAAACTATCGACTTGGATGATCAAGAAAGCTGTACTGGCAGTGGACCGGTGCCAGCGCCAGCTGAATGGGAAATACTATGGTGAGTATTGTTGCCGTATTATTTTCTGTGTTTTTTTTATTTTGACAATACTGTATAAATATCGGCGCGATTCCAAAGTCAAGCGATTCTCCTGTAAGCAATATCATTGGCTGAGCGGCTTCTCCAGTACTGTGCTGCACATAATGTACAGTACTGAACTATTGATGGAACGCTAGGTGCATGCACATATGAACAGGAGATACAGTAATTATTGGTGGGGCTGGCTGGGTACTTCTTTAAGGGGCTGACCATTACTGTACATTAAAACTTTTCTTTTTGCTTTTCCTCAGAAAAGAAAACGGCTAATGGGGGGATTTCGATGGATAATATTGTACTGTATGCTGATGTTTTCCTGCCGTACAGTATACTGTGTAATGAACCCGAAAAAATAAAACTATGCATTTATTCTACATGTACAGTACAGTATCATTTACATTATGTGTCTTCTACAGTATACAGTGCCAGGTTCCTAAGATCTTGGGGCAGAATGAATTTTATTCCTAGGTGCCCTAGAACAGAAGTTCCCACGTCAATTGGCCGTGAACTTGACCGAGGCCCTATGTAGTTCCCACGCCAATTGCGTGAATATAATTTAAAATAATCCGTTCTGTGGGTCTGAGCGGGTTGAAATTTGCCTGGTCCTCATGTGGAAGGACCCTTGCCACAGTGGCAAAATATCAGCCTTCCACGACCCCCGGAACTGTAGATACCAAAATACAGTTTAAAAGCACTTTTAAAAGCACCAAAGTGGCTTTTTTTCTGCCATGCAAGTCAATGGCAGAAACCTAAACTTCACCATTACCCTGACTCCGTTCTGTTGCCACGAGAGGGTCGCAATTTGCCATGCAATCCTGCCGCAACTAGGACTACATGGTGACCGAATCTGAGCCCTCTAGGTTGAACAGAACCGGTCTTGTGGGTTCCAGGTTTCTGCTCATTCTGACTTAGCCGGTTCAAAGCTTTCTCCGCCATTACGCTCAATGATAGGACCCTCCTCGCTGGCGTGACCCTTTCTCGCCGCCATTACTGGTCGGATCCTATTGGGGTCAAGTGAGGGGGTACCTAACATCTAGGGGCAAAATGAATTTTATTTCAAGGTGCCCTATAACAGAAGTTCCCACGCCAATTGCCCTAGTTCCCACGCCAATTGCTCGATCATTAAGCTTTTTTTACAATGTTGCCGAGCTTGCAGCTTTGCGGTCTGGCAGTTAAAAAACAGTGCAGTAAGCCTCGACATTTGTTACACAAATGGAAACAATGTATTGTAAGACAAATCAACATGTTCTTTTATTGGTGGAGTCGGTACAAAAACATTTATTTACAAATACTGTACAATGTAGAAACATTTAAAGTGCAAACATTTGTCAGTCAGTATGGTTTACAGTCACATGTTTTAAATACAGTACAGTACATTCTTTAATATCTTTAAAATAATCCGTTCTATGGGTCTGAGCGGATTGAGATTGCACCAGTACTGTACAGTCCTAGAGGGCAGCAAACAGGGCAGGTTTTCAGGGCAACCTTGAAAACCGTGCCTGTTTGCGGCACTCAGGGACTGGAGTGGTGCATGTCCTGTGTAAAAAAACACACAACAACGCTTTGCTCATTTTCTGCAGTTACTGTTGTCATTGTGTTTTTAATCCCTCCCTAGCCAAGCGTCAATCGGCTGAGTCACCCTATCCTAGCAACCCCCACTTCTCCACTGGCTCGTTAATCTACTGCATATTGCCATTGTGTTCTTAATCCGCCCATAGCCGAGCTACAAACACTCAGTGCATCTGCGTCTAATCACACCATCCCCCCACCCCCAACCCTTAGAGGCTTGCTTTGTCAACGGTAACACTTTGGAAAATCCCCGCTCGAATTTGAAATGTAAATCTGATGTGCACAGCACTGTGAGAATTGAGAGTAAACTGATACAGTATTTCATCAGGGTGTGAAAACATTGTCAGTATGGTTTACAGTCACATGTTTTAAATTCAATACAGTACATTCTTTAATATCTTTAAAATATAAATATATAAATATAATTTAAAATAATCCGTTCTGTGGGTCTGAGCGGGTTGAAAGGAAGGGCCCTTGCCATAGTGGCAAAATATCAGCCTTCCACGACCCCCGGAACCGTACTGTAGATACCAAAATACAGTTTTAAAGCACATTACCAAAGTGGCTTTTTTTCTGCCATGCAAGTCCATGGCAGAAACCTAAACTTCGCTTGTCCGGGATGGGAAGGGAGCGAAGATAGCAGGGATACACCATGAAAAATAAAAAAATAAATGCATACAATAGTGTAATAAGTTCTTTTCAATCTGGATAAAACATGTATGTCTTGGCTCTATAGCAATGCCTACTTACAGCAGGTCAAAAGGTAAAAAGCATTGATCTACACAGCAGGTAGAAAGGTGTCAGGATCTTCAGGAACAACAGCCCAGGTTTACAGCATAAGAAATCAGCACCTCAGCTCAGACGTCAGTAGATGTGAGTGGATAAGAGACATGCAAAAGAAAGGCAGACCATAGTGTCGATCGTGCATAAAATTTATATAAACAAACAACAAATTTTAGGAATTGTACTCACATTGTGTACATAATCATAGTTCACATAAGGCTTTACTTGAGGCAAATGGAGTGCTGGTTCAGTGTGGAGCAGCTCACCGGGGATCTTCTCCTTAGACTCACAACAGACCGGGTGGGAGATCGCGTCTGACGTCACATCCGCTGTTGGGGTGACGGCATCCGGTCTTGGAGGCAAACGGTGGGGGAACTCAGCAACTCCTGAGGGAGTTGTCTAGTACGACGAAACGCGTAGAGCCACTTTCATTGCTGCAGCTGCTCTTTCTACTGAAGGCTTCAGAGTTGCTGAGTTCCCCCACCGTTTGCCTCCAAGACCGGATGCCGTCACCCCAACAGCGGATGTGACGTCAGACGCGATCTCCCACCCGGTCTGTTGTGAGTCTAAGGAGAAGATCCCCGGTGAGCTGCTCCACACTGAACCAGCACTCCATTTGCCTCAAGTAAAGCCTTATGTGAACTATGATTATGTACACAATGTGAGTACAATTCCTAAAATTTGTTGTTTGTTTATATAAATTTTATGCACGATCGACACTATGGTCTGCCTCTCTTTTGCATGTCTCTTATCCACTCACATCTACTGACGTCTGAGCTGAGGTGCTGATTTCTTATGCTGTAAACCTGGGCTGTTGTTCCTGAAGATCCTGACACCTTTCTACCTGCTGTGTAGATCAATGCTTTTTACCTTTTGACCTGCTGTAAGTAGGCATTGCTATAGAGCCAAGACATACATGTTTTATCCAGATTGAAAAGAACTTATTACACTATTGTATGCATTTATTTTTTATTTTTCATGGTGTATCCCTGCTATCTTCGCTCCCTTCCCATCCCGGACAAGCTACTTTTGAAAGGAATCTGTACACATTCCTGGAAGGTTGAGAATTTAATCAGTGATCACCTTGACACATTTTATTTTGAATTTTAATTTTGTGCACTATTTTATCACAGATTGGGTGTGGTTAGCGCCGGTAACAAATCACTTTAAGTTCACTTAGAAACCTAAACTTCACCATTACCCTGACTCCGTTCTGTTGCCACGAGAGGGTCGCAATTTGCCATGCAATCCTGCCGCAACTAGGACTACATGGTGACCGAATCTGAGCCCTCTAGGTTGAACAGAACCGGACTTGTGGGTTCCAGGTTTCTGCTCATTCTGACTTAGCCGGTTCAAAGCTTTCTCTGCCATTACGCTCAATGATAGGACCCTCCTCGCCGGCGTGACCCTTTCTCGCTGCCATTACTGGTCGGACCCTATTGGGGTCAAGTGAGGGGGTACCTAACATCTAGGGGCAAAATGAATTTTATTTCAAGGTGCCTAAGACCAGAAGTTCCCACGCCAATTGCCCTAGTTCCCACACCAATTGCCCTAGTTCCCATGCCAATTGCACGATCATTAAGCTTTTTTTACAATGTTGCCGAGCTTGCGGCTTTGCGGTCTGGCAGTAAAAAAACAGTGCAGTAAGCCTCGACATTCTAGAAACACTGTATTTTGTTATACTCCAAGTAGAAAAACGAGGAAAATCCCCACGTGGAAGCTGCAAATATGGCAAGTGCTGTATGCTTAAGGAATCACATAAACCGGCATAAAAAATAAAGCATAGAGTGTCCCGTGATGAACCCGATGTTGTGTGTGGGTCTGTGTAACACCCACCTCACCTGCGAAATGTCGGGGTATACACCGACATAGCCGATGGTACCAGCCCCCCGTATAAGATGGAAACAACCTCCTCACTCGGGACTGCGGTAATGGCTCCCCGGTGTAACAGGACTGGCTGTTGGTAGTAGAGACCTGCAAGCAGAGTCTCCCGCCGCCTTACCGGGTGCCCGATGGTAATGCCGCGATGTAACATCCGACGGAGTCTGGGCGGTGGTGGTCACTGCAGGAGAAACGGTGAGCGATCCAAGGCTGTAGCCGTTCGTCCCCGTCAGCTGTAGTCCGTCCTGAAACAGGTGAGGAGTAGGGGTGTAGACTGCACACAGGTTCAAAAACCGGATCCACTCTGCAGCTCCTAGAGGAAATCCTCTGATGACGACAGCTGATCTGCAAAGATTGGTACCGGGGCGTGCTGCAACACCACTGGAACAAAAATAGAAAAGGAGAAAAAGCGGAGCACTGCCAGAAAAATGAAAAAAGACTGGGGCAAAAAAATATTGAAGATTATTTATCAAAGATAAAGCGCCTCCACGGCGGGAAACGCGTCAGAGTTTTAACCTTGTGTGTCTGTCTTTTTTTTTTTGGCCATTATGCCCAATAAATAATCTTCAATATTCTTTTGCCCAAGTCTTTTTTCATTTTTCTGGCAGTGCTCCGCTTTTTCTCCTTTTGTATTTTGTTATACAGTACTATCAAAGGAGAAAATGGAAACAATGTACAGTACAGTAAGACAAATCAACATGTTCTTTTATTGTTGGAGTCAGTTCAAAAACATTTATTTACAAATACAATGTTGAAGCATTTTAAGTAGCATCTCCTTTATTAAAGAAACCCAGTACTGTATACAGTACAGTACAGTGGGATGGTGCGCAACACTGTCAGTCAGACCTGCACCAGTTCAGGCCTAGAGGGCAGCAAACAGGGCAGGTTTTCAGGGCAACCTTGAAAACCGTGCCTGTTTTCGGCCCCCAGGGACTGGAGTTGTGCATGTCCTGTGTAAAAAAACACACAACAACATCTACAGCGGGTACTGTAGGGCAAAACATGTACAGTACAATACAGTTCAGCACAACAGTATGGTCTCACAGAAAGGCCTCCGCATTGTCCATCCATAGCCGATTCCTTGCATGGCGCAAAACGCCATTAATGCAGTCTCGAACGCATTTCATTACAGGATCTGTAATTGGATAAAAGCGCCGCATTTCATCCCGAATGTTTTTCCTTAAATTGGCAGGAAGCGCCTTTTTAACGCGATTCCCATCGTAGTTTACTTTGAAGGCCCAGTCGCAGTACAACGAGTAGGGAACATGGTGCTTAAATATGGACAAGGCATACTTGTGGGGTGCACCAGCACTCATCACCCTATACTTCTCCCTGATCCCCGGTGTCAGATCGCACAGGGTGATGTCGGGCACCGTTTCGATGCGAGCGTGTGTACACTGGCGACACACTTTATTCGAGCTCGGCTAGTCCCACGAATTCGGGTATACCCGGGTGTATTGAGGTTTGTGACTGTTTTCTGCCCGAGTGCATTGAGGTATTTTCCAAGCAGGGATTGAAGCATTTTATTCCCGCTGGCTGCAATACTGCACAGTATATATATATATACTGCATTACAATTCATGAATTTATGCCATCTGGTAGACACGCGAAGCATTGCAGCCTATTAAATCCTAATCATTATCATTTAACAGATCAGCCGCCCGTCAGCCAGGCATGAACCCAGGCTGGGAAGGCAAACGCAACTGGGCTTGTCAGAGGTGAGGAGCGGCGCATTCCAGGTATCTGCCAGGTACATACTGGGTATTTGCTCGAATAAAGTGTGTCGGTGCAGTAGGTCTTTTGGGAGCGGGTGTGCTTGAGGCGACAGGCGATGGTAGGTTGTCTGGGAGGAAGCTTTCCTCCAGTCGTGGTCGCCGTGTTGTCTCCTGGCGTGGTCTTGATGGGGTTGTCATGTCCTCCTCAACGGCATACATGTACAGTACATCTTCTGGTGGAGTGGGTGCGCTTCGTGATGGACGGGGGTCGAAGGTCCCATGCATCACATCCATGTCACCCCCCTGCTTCGGCGTCGGGGAAACAGGGGCATTAGCACCGAGCAAATAATGTATGCCCGCTATGTCAGCCTCTATCTTCTCCATCCGTCGATCCATCCGTTGCTCCATTTGTAGCATCCTTTGCTCCACATTTAGCATTGTCTCCAGAAGCAAATCTATCTTTGCCAGCACAATAGAATTCCCGGGGAGATCCACAGTTATCCCATTCAGCATCCGGTCTAATGAGCTGCTTGTGCATGGCGTCTGGACATCTGGGGGGATGGGTGCAACGGAGGATGAGATGGGGGTTCCATGGAGAGAAGAGGCATCGACATCGAGGAAGAGTGGAGGGGGTGACCTGTGGATACCCGGTAGAGGAGAAGCGGCAGCGTCGTCGAAGAGGGATGGAGAAAGTGACCGTTGGATTTCCGGCCGAGAAGCAGAGTCATCCAAGAGCAAAGGAGACAGTGACCCGCGGATTTCAGAGGCGGCAGCGTCGTCAGATGGAACCAGAGAAGATTGGGGTGGAGAAGACGGGCTGAAGATTTCCGGGACAGCTACAACAGAGTCGTCGAAGCATATGGGAGGAAGTGGTCTGCGGGTTCGATGGGTTGGCTGCCATTCGTTTTGCATAGAGAGCACATCACCGTATATCTTCTTCACATAATGAGGCTTACGTCTAAGAAAACCCTTAGCCTTTGGGGTCAGCAGAAGGTTTTCTTTATTGGCCTTAGCCTGTCACTTTCCCCTTGGCGTGGAAACGGCTGCCGCCTTTCGCTTTTTCAGCATGACAGGCACGGCAGAGGCGAGTGGGTTTCTGCGTCCATAGAATCGGGGTTGCTCCATGGAAGCAGGTGGCACAATGCAGTACAGTATCTGGACAAGGGCAAGGTCAGATAAAGATCAGCGAGTGGTGGGCTATGCAAAGTGTGTAACCTTTTATGCATGGCGACGAGGTACAGGTGTTGAAAGTGGGAGTACTCTAATGTGAGTCATTACCGTATAAATACACCATCCATTTTGTGGATTGACTGCACATTGAATACACATCGACTAAACATCGAATATACATTCTTGTGTTTGTATTTCTTTCTACTCGCAGCAATGCCTGTTAAAAAGATTTCCAAGGATCTCAGCATGCGAATTAAGCAGATGTACACGAGCGGACACCGAATTGCTGATATCCAACGCTGGTTAGCTGCCTCTGACCTCGTTCTGCCATTAACCACCGTGTGCTATCATGCACAAGGAAAAAACAGAGACCGCAAAAGGGCAACAAGGGTAACTAACGCGTAAGTATATTTCTAAAACTGGATGTATATTTACAACAGTATGTTTATTTTGTCTATTTATATTTATAGTACAACAGTATACATTTTTTGTATATTTCTATTTATCTTGCAACGGTATACAGTATATAGGATGAATATTTATATTTATATTACAACAGTATGTTTATTTTGTATATTTATATTTATAGTACAACAGTATATATATTTTGTCTATTTATATTTATAGTACAACAGTATACATTTTTTGTATATTTCTATTTATCTTGCAACGGTATACAGTATATAGGATGAATATTTATATTTATATTACAACAGTATGTTTATTTTGTATATTTATATTTATAGTACAACAGTATATATATTTTGTCTATTTATATTTATAGTACAACAGTATACATTTTTTGTATATTTCTATTTATCTTGCAACGGTATACAGTATATAGGATGAATATTTATATTTATATTACAACAGTATGTTTATTTTGTATATTTATATTTATAGTATACAGTAGTACAGCAGTATACATTTTTTGTATATTTTTATTCACAGTATATTACAACATTATATTTATATACATTTTATATTGCTGCATATTAATAAAACAATATATTTTCTTTACATTGTAGGGAGACAACTCTTCTGGTGGACAAGATAAGTGAGGAGAATGATGAGAGGAGTGCATTAAAGGTTAAAAACACTCTGCAGGAAAGGCACAATCTCACTGTATCCGAGAGCAGCATAAAGAAGATGAGACGCAGCATTGGATGGAAATATGGACGTGTGAGGTTAGTACTGGACAGTACAGGAGGTAAAAGTGTTGTTTAGGAAACTGTACTGTACTGCTAAAAAATTTTATTCCTTGTCATTACAGAGCGTACCCCATGATACGGGACGCAAACAAAATCAAAAGAGTGCTCCAGGCCCAGGCATGGATCGACAGTGGGGAGACTTTCCAGGATTGCATCTTCACTGATGAGTCAACTGTGTCGCTGGAGAGATTTGCAACCTTTGCATTCCACAAAAAAGGCCGCATATCTTTGAAGCCGCGGCCAAAACACCCCATAAAGCTGCATGTGTGGGGTGCCATCTCTAGGCGTGGACCGGGTTGCATTGTCGTCTTTGAAGGTAAAATATAGCAAATATAATGTAGCCTTATGCACTGTATTTTACTAGTGTTGCCTTACTGTATGCACTGTACTGTACTATTGTGCAGTTTTTTGAGCACTTTTCTTTTCTTGCTATAGGAATCATGAATAAAGCTTTCTTCCAAGACAACATTGTCCCTTAGACCTTACATCACACGCGAGTTCCCCAATGGTCACCGCTTCTACCAGGACAACGACCCGAAGCACGCCGCGTCAACAGCGCATATCCTTGAGCACGGTATCAACTGGGTGAAGACGCCAGCGAGTAAGTGCGGTAACTGTGTCTCATTTTTTCCCCACTGCTTTCACTGTGTACTGTTCTGTATCTCTTAAACTAATTGTCCTTTTTTTCCAATGACAGATCGCCAGACTTCAATCCGATCGAAATGGTCTGGCATCAGCTGAAGGACTATATCCGGAAAGTGGCGAAACCCTCCAAAAAGGACGAGTTGTTGAAAGGCATACTGAGTTTTTGGAACGATGTACTCACCGTGGAACGCTGCAATAAATATATAGACCATATTGCCACTGTGTTGCCCATTGTCATCGCGCGTAATGGGCAAGCATCAGGAAAGTAGTACTGTGCTGTAGTATTGTAAGTACAGTATGATACAGGTAAGTATGGCACAGATTTTTTCTTTCCAGATAGTAAGAGTATACAGTACAGTGGTTAGTTTTTTCTTTACAGAGAGAGCAGCACCAGCCATCAGGTTACAGTACAGTACATAGAATTTAATAGTAGTCAGAGTATACAGTAGTTCCAGTATACAGTAGACTAGTTTGACAGTACTACAGTAACTGCCTAGTAACTGCTCAATTTTTGTCGTTCCAGAGAAAGCAGCACCAGCCATCTACAGTGCAGTAGTACTACACATCACACAATGCCATAATACAGTACGCACATACAGTACAGTAACTGCACTAATTTTTTGTTTTCTTGTCGTTTCAGGAAAAGGGTGGGTGGCCTGGGGGGAGGTGGGGTGCTGTGTCCAGTCTACTCTGCTTGTACAGTCAAATGTACAGTATATAAACAGCAGTAATGATGTACACAAAACCTCTCCTCTCTCAATTAACTACTGTACTGCAGACAGAATGAGGAAAAGATAAAGACGGAAAAAATAATATTACTATACAGCACTGTACAGTATATAGTATATACTGTATATTATACTGTTCAGTACATTACAGTACTGTGTACTGTACAGTATACAGTACTGTGTTATTAAATAATATTCCTATAAATGTGCATTATTCATGTTTCCCCATGTTTTACAAATGTTTTCCAAATGGTTATCCAATTTCAAGCTGCCAAAAGAACTTAATAAAGACTGCATAATGTATTATTCCTGATTATTTTTATATTTGTATTTTTTGGTTCCTGATAAAATAAAATAAATATTGCAGAAAATGAATGACTCTGGAGGTGTGTGGCTGAAATAGTTAACAGCACTGTAATTTCAAAAGGCAGTTCATCATAATAATTTGATGAATAAACCCCCAAATACAACCCCCAAATACAGTACATAAAAAGCAAGTCACTTTAACTCCCTGTGCCGCAAAGCCGCAAGCTCGGCAACATTGTAAAAAAAGCTTAATGATCGCGCAATTGGCGTGGGAACTAGGGCAATTGGCATGGGAACTAGGGCAATTAGCGTGGGAACTTCTGTTCTAGGGCACCTAGAAATAAAATTAATTTTGCCCCTAGATGTTAGGTACGCCCTCACTTGACCCCAACAGGGTCCGACCAGTAATGGCGGCGAGAAAGGGTCACGCCGGCGAGGAGAGTCCTATCATTGAGCGTAATGGCGGAGAAAGCTTTGAACCGGGTAAGTCAGAATGAGCAGAAGATGAAAGGAAGGAATCTGGCGCCACTGCGCATGACAGACTGTAGAAACTCCCGGATGATCTTCAAAGAAACTTTATTGCACTATACACATAGGGCTACACCACGATCTCCCCCTCTACGCGTTTCACCCTCTCAGATAGGGCTTCGTCTCGGAGACGAAGCCCTATCTGAGAGGGTGAAACGCGTAGAGGAGGAGATTGTGGTGTAGCCCTATGTGTATAGTGCAATAAAGTTTCTTTGAAGATCATCCGGGAGTTTCTACAGTCTGTCATGCGCAGTGGCGCCGGATTCCTTCCTTTCATCTCCTGATTACCACTGAAGGCTGCACGCACATGCTGTGGAGGAGAGCAGGCCCCAGACCGGAGATAATTTATAGGTAAGGGTTTATATATTCCCCCCTACTCCGGGTTACCCAGGGCCGTAAACAGCTCCCTCCTTATCAGCTAATTGACGGCTTGACACCATAGGTGCCTTACAGACAGCCGAAGCGCAGGACAGTATTTTCCATGCAGAATGAGCAGAAACCTGGAACCCACAAGTCCGGTTCTGTTCAACCTAGAGGGCTCAGATTCGGTCACCATGTAGTCCTAGTTGCGGCAGGATTGCATGGCAAATTGTGACCCTCTCGTGGCAACAGAACGGAGTCAGGGTAATGGTGAAGTTTAGGTTTCTGCCATTGACTTGCATGGCAGAATAAAAGCCACTTTGGTAATGTGCTTTAAAACTGTATTTTGGTATCTACAGTACAATTCCGGGGGTCATGGAAGGCTGATATTTTGCCACTATGGCAAGGGCCCTTCCTTTCAACCCGCTCAGACCCACAGAATGGATTATTTTAAATTATATTTATATATTTATATTTTAAAGATATTAAAGAATGTACTGTATTGAATTTAAAACATGTGACTGTAAACCATACTGACTGACAAATGTTTTCACACCCTGATGAAATACTGTATCAGTTTACTCTCAATTCTCACAGTGCTGTGCACATCAGATTTACATTTCAAATTCGAGAGGGGATTTTCCAAAGTGTTACCGTTGACAAAGCAAGCCTCTAAGGGTTGGGGGTGGGGGGATGGTGTGATTAGACGCAGACCCACTGAGTGTTTGTAGCTCGGCTATGGGCGGATTAAGAACACAATGGCAATATGCAGTAGATTAACGAGCCAGTGGAGAAGTGGGGGTTGCTAGGATAGGGTGACTCAGCCGATTGACGCTTGGCTAGGGAGGGATTAAAAACACAATGACAACAGTAACTGCAGAAAATGAGCAAAGCGTTGTTGTGTGTTTTTTTACACAGGACATGCACCACTCCAGTCCCTGAGTGCCGCAAACAGGCACGGTTTTCAAGGTTGCCCTGAAAACCTGCCCTGTTTGCTGCCCTCTAGGACTGTACAGTACTGGTGCAATCTCAACCCGCTCAGACCCACAGAACGGATTATTTTAAAGATATTAAAGAATGTACTGTACTGTATTTAAAACATGTGACTGTAAACCATACTGACTGACAAATGTTTGCACTTTAAATGTTTCTACATTGTACAGTATTTGTAAATAAATGTTTTTGTACCGACTCCACCAATAAAAGAACATGTTGATTTGTATTACTGTACTGTACATTGTTTCCATTTGTGTAACAAATGACGAGGGTTACTGCACTGTTTTTTAACTGCCAGACCGCAAAGCCGCAAGCTCGGCAACATTGTAAAAAAAGCTTAATGATCGAGCAATTGGCGTGGGAACTAGGGCAATTGGCGTGGGAACTCCTGTTCTAGGGCACCTAGAAATAAAATTCATTTTGCCCCTAGATGTTAGGTACCCCCTCACTTGACCCCAACAGGGTCCGACCAGTAATGGCGGCGAGAAAGGGTCACGCCGGTGAGGAGGGTCCTATCATTGAGCGTAATGGCGGAGAAAGCTTTGAACCGGCTAAGTCAGAATGAGCAGAAACCTGGAATCCACAAGTCCGGTTCTGTTCAACCTAGAGGGCTCAGATTCGGTCACCATGTAGTCCTAGTTGTGACAGGATTGCATGGCAAATTGCGACCCTCTCGTGGTAACAGAACGGAGTCAGGGTAATGGTGAAGTTTAGGTTTCTGCCATTGACTTGCATGGCAGAAAAAAAGCCACTTTGGTAATGTGCTTTAAAACTGTATTTTGGTATCTACAGTATAGTTCCGAGGGTCGTGGAAGGCTGATATTTTGCCACTGTGGCAAGGGTCCTTCCGCATGAGGACCAGGCAAATTTCAACCCGCTCAGACCCACAGAACAGATTATTTTAAATTATATTCGTGCAATTGGCGTGGGAACTACATAGGGCCTCGGTCAAGTTCACGGCCAATTGACGTGGGAACTTCTGTTCTAGGGCACCTAGGAATAAAATTCATTCTGCCCCAAGATCTTAGGAACCCTCTCACTTGACCCCAATAGGCAGGGATATTTAACAGACACATTAGGGGGTGCCGGTATCCCCCTGCTTGGTTTACATGCCGCGGTCACGTGATCGGGACCTTTAAATGTAGAGGGATACCGGCACCTCTTAAAGGGGCCTGTATCTCGGGAAGTAGGGGGTCCCGGACCTGAAACCAACGCGGTTCAGCTCCGGAGACCCCCTGCACATATACACTATGAATAAAAATGTATTTTAAATAATTTTTAATGTGCCGATGTTTGCGCAGAGAGAGCAGCGTATCTCTCTGCTGCAAACACATCTCCCCAGGGGACGGCTGCTCGGCTTCAAAGACAACAGCTCGCAAGCGCCCCCATGAGTTTTTACACGGCATTGCAGTATTGCAGACAGCGGGAATAAAATGCTTAAATCACAGCCGCGAAAATAACGCAATTCACCAAGGGCGAAAACGATACAAAACCGCACATAACCGGGATAATCTGAAATTCGCGGAGCTAGCAGAGTTAGAATAAAGTGTGTCGCAGCTGTAAGTGCACCAACATACCGGTTTCCTTCAGGCGCTGATCACGCCTAGTGGGTGGGTTGCTGGGCTCTTGGTGACTTCTGGGACTCTTGGGACACTTGGGTATATGCTGATGGGTTATTCTACACACTAGAATCCCTGCACAGGTGGTGGCGCTGTAAGCAGTACATTCCAGGATACACCCTAGGCTCCCAGTGGCAGAGGTTCAGGCCTCCTGTGAGCCTGACAGGTAACGCACCATACACCTGGTAACATATGTAGATTTCCCCACATGGCCACTATCTGCGATTGCGTATTCTTGTATTTCTCTTGATACTTTTTTGAGTGCTGGAAATATCCCCTGTTTTTGTTATCAAGACACTTTGTTCATCCTAATTATTATTGAATAGTGTGAGAAAATTCATATGTGCGATAGTGACAGGGGCTTTCATCATGTGTTCTTAGGCACAATAATGTTTTGTTCTGAGCCTACACATTCACAAATCATAATCTCCTTGTTATTTTAGTTACACTAGGATGTGCCTTAATCATTTCCAAACAGATTCTAATGTATATTCCTAATATAGACCTAAATATCGGGAAAAGTATGTGTTGTAAAGACACACTGTACAAAGGAACCACAAAAAATAATATTTTAGTAGGTGAAGCAATGGATATCAACCAATACTATAATGACTGGTTTGCAGTGAGTTTCCTTAATAGAAATAGAGAAAAGGAAATAGATTTAAGCCTTGCACTGGCAATTGCATTCAGTGGAAAAAGAAGTGCAGAAGGACAGCTTCAGGAGCTGAAAACTCAAATAGCTACTCTTGAATGTTCTTAAAGTGATACCATGAAATGGCAAGAGTCTAGGATAGTAGAAATAGATTCCGAACATAGACAGAATTCAAAAGTAAGCTGGCAGAGGCTTTGCAAGACTTGAGCAAGGGTTACAAGGAATGGACATTTAGTACTAAATTGGAGTCCATGGAAAATATGGTGAGAGAAAGCTATTTGCGTAAACGCTCTGCAACTGTCCCCATGCAGTCTGCCTACAAAGAGAGGATCGCCCGATGCATGGGGAAATCTAATAACCACGCGGTCAGTAGAAAGACTGTACTTGGAAAAAGTCCTTCGACTGGGGAGTGCTGATCTCAAGCACCTTTTGAAGGAGACACTAATAACCTGGAGAAAGGGCTCCAATCCCAGTGAGACTGAGAGTTCTCTTCCTCCATCCACTCTCATTCTAGCCGCAGAGATATCTCGAGTGAGAGTGGAAGGATGGGCTTCGGCCGTGGTAAGCCCGAGCTTCCCACAAACGGGGGAGGTATGTAACAGGGACTTATCCCTGTTGAAGAAACTATCTCTAAAATCCAGCAGGGATCTGGTTAAGTGCAGCAGGCGATTAACCAGACACCACCTGGCCAATTAAGTCTGTAAGAAAAGCCTTCTGTTGGAAACAGGCGAGAGATTCCTTAGCTCACATTTGGGCGGACAGAAGGAGAGCAGAGAATCAGACACGCAGACACTGTCTTGAGCACAAAGGCTGTGCTGAGATCAAGACACCCAGAGACCTATATTTCCTGGACACAGAGAATCCAGGAACCTGCCAGAGACTGACATGGAGGGCCATCTGCTTAAGGTACTTCCTGAGACTTTGGGGCGATAGGCTGGTAAAGGGAATATACCTCCTGTCCTGCAGATAGGGTCTGCAAAAGTAAATTAGCCCTTACAAAGGGATAGGGTTTTTTTATTTTGTTCTTTTTGTATGTTTTGCCTGGATAAAGGAACAGGCTCAATAAAGCCAAGATATAATTGCACCCAAATCGGTCTCCATTATATGTACCTCTGCACACATCTCTTACACTTGCCATCACTATAAAGACATATGGTCTATGTTACTGTATATATGCACAAGAAGATAAATCTCACAAGCAGAGGAAAGCAATAAAGAGTAAGCAGTGAGCTCTAAATGTCCCCCAATAGGTTATGAAAGACGGCTAAATGTACAGAGCAGACATTGTTAGTGACAGATAAATCAAATGTAACAATAAGTTTTTAAGTATACCTCCTGCTTCTAGATTGCTGTTGTACACAAGACATTTATCTAACAAAATGTATATTGTTTCACAGAAAAAAAGAATAAGATAAAAACAACATTAATTTAATATGTTAGTCACATTGACTATATTTGTCCCAAGTGTATTTTTGACACTTATTTTGTAATGTTGTGTGTGGTAAGGAAGATCATCGTACTTGTTACTGTATAGTAACAATATTTACAAATAATAAGGGAATGATGCGTGTTAGTTAGTTACCGTCTCATGGGCAAATGCTTTGGCTTCATACCACAGTTTATGAACCAAACAGAAACCAAGGTCAAGATGGCTAAATCAACTTTATTAGTTCTGGGAATCAAGTTCCTAAAGCGCAAACAGTGCAGCACTGATGCCCAGTATTTAAAATAATAATGTCAATAGCATCTCTGCCTTAGTATTAGAAATTAATTGCCACTGGTAGAGCTTGTTCCTAAAAAGAGGGATAGCTCCAATCTAAAATAAAAGATTTCTGAATGCACATTTTACTGTTCAGTGCAAATCCCAGGCCCTTATTCAATACGCTGAGAAGCAACTTCCCCCGTACTACAGACGGTTTTATTCCCATTTATGTTCTCTGACAGAAATCTGAAGTAACAAGCATTAAAGGGACTTGATACATGTAGTAATTGGGTGCTGAGCTCCACCACAGTTCAGAAAAATGGCTTCACAGTATATTGAATAGGAGCCAAAAGGATGAACAAGATCAAATTCTGATCATTTGTCTTACTGTACTGTATATTAAAATTATAATAAAGACTGTTAGACTATTCCCAAAATAGCACAAGTGCTTCTGTGAGCAAAATTGCCAATAAGTTGAAAAATAATTGTGCTTTTTAGTGATTTGAACTGTAAAGTCCAAATTGACAAATTTGTGATAGCTACAACTGTAAGTGGTAAAATCCTTCACAATATTTGGTCTATTAATTATGGTACAGCTTTATAAAATATGCAACATTTGAAAAAGTCAATTTATTATAATACAACATATAAGACATATCGTAACCGATAGAAGACCTATTCACTATTAAAGATTTGCACAAAGGTTTAAAAAAAAAAAAAAAAAAATCATACTTTTTTTTTTGTAATTTATATTTTTCAGTTTTTTTTAATTACCTCAAACATTTGCCAAATTTGACAAGTTGTGCTGTGAAAATTGTTTAGTTAATTCCTAGGTTTTCCTGTGGAAAAATCCCCCTCTAGCACAGGTCCACAATTCTTTACTAACCATAAAGAGGAAAACCCACTGGGAAATAAGAAAGTTTATTTGTTGAGTGGTAGTATTGCTATGTACATTTTCTGAAATTAACCCATACTGGGAATGTAACGATCAAGGTTGTCTGTATCCAATTTTTGGGGGGCTTTTGGAAACTATCATTAACTCTTGATGGTTTGCATTCATCTATCTAACTACAAACTGCTGTTCAACACTTTCCCTTTTCTCCTGTTTTGACTGAAAAACGTCGCTATGGCAACGTGACGTCATAATGCCCAGACGCCAGGAACCACGGTAAGGAGGAGGAATAGAGGGGGGCGCGCAAGGGGCAGGACAACCGGCAGGGGGGCGCAGGGGAATAAGATTGCGTTCCCCTGCTCTAAACCACTGTTTAAACCACTGTTATTGTTTACTTTGTATGTGAATGAAAAATACAAAACATTGGAGAAATTGAAGGGGATAAAAGTGATGAAGCACTGTATGAAATAATGCTCCTCATGCACTTTTGTGGAAGGCTACAATAAAATGCACCTAATGCATAAGATATGAATAGAAGAATGGTTCCTATCTCACGCCATAAAATATATGTGTAACGGGTATTCCCCCACCCAATCGTAGATAGAGTGTAGGTGCGGAGAACTTAATGTTACCAGGTGTGGTGCTTTACCTGCTAGGCTCACAGGAGGGCTGAGCCTCCGCCACGGGGAACCTGGGGCACGTATAATATGAGTAACCCTGTACTCGGTGCAGCGCCTCCACCTGCGATGGCTCCCACCAGAGGGGGAGTGATTTCTCGCAGGACAATATATATCACTCAACACACAGTATGGATAACCACTAATGCCTTTACTAGCATGACCGTACTCATGAATAACAATCAATAAATCAACAGGTGTCCCTCCCTAGAGGAGACACTAACTAATGCGTCTCGCAGGATGCTACCTCCACCTGCACCTCCACCGGATGATCCCACCCAGTGTCCAGTAACCCCACACAGTATCACCCCACCCTCAAGTGAGATAGATATGTGTGACTGCGCAGCCACTATGTCCCGTGTGATTGTGATATGACTCATTGGTGCACTTGTTGATTGTTACCTGCCGAGCACTCTGGTGCCCGGGCCTGCCACGGAACTTCACAAAGGATTCTGATGTTGGCTGAACACAGGAACTGCCGTCCAGGGCAATCCCACCCGGATGACTACAGGAACTACCGTCCGGGGCGATCCCACCCGGATGACTGCTGCAGCAACCGCAAGGGCTGAGCCCAAACCTCTAGACAAACGCGCCGCGTCCGCTGAGTCCCTAACTGGCTCTGAATAGTAAGGGGCAGGATCCCTAACCTGGGGCCTGTCCCTGACACAACTTACACTACTGGGTGGCTCAGGGCTATCTCGGGCCTCGGGGGCTGCTGGCCTAGTGCAGGGAGTCACTGACTCCTGCACCCTACCTCCTTCCCCTGGCTGCTCCTGGCGCTGACTGACTAACGTGCTCCAAGCCCACGAAACGTATCTAATTTCCTCTGCAGGGAGATGCTGTAGCCCTATTGGCTCCCTGGCGTCACATGGGGTGCTGCTGAGGCTCATGGGACTTGTAGTCCCTTCAAAGAGCCTTCTCTGGTAGGCTAGCGTTCGCGCCTTATCACTGTGCATGCGCGAACTTCCCTGCCGGTCCCCGTACCGCAATCCCCACTGCGCATGCACACGCAATTCAGTATGGCGGCGCCCTGCACCGGGACCCGCCGGAGCCCTAGCGACGTGCCCGCGGCCCTGACAACCAGCCGTTCGCATCCCCGGCAACCTGCACTCCGGTTCCCATCTGCCCCTCACCCTGGCAATCGCCGACGGGTCCGCCATTGGGCTCGGCGGCACCCGCGATCACCAGCCTGGTGAGGGAGGGCGACGGGCAGAGGGGGACCTGGCTACATCTGATATGTTTTATAATAGATCTGCTGGTTCTCCCTGCTCGGAAGGATCTCAGTGCCAGGGTCCCACGGGGTACATAGTCTGTTAGAAAGGAGTAGGGCACATAGACTAGTATGAAAGTAATGATATTTAATTAAGCCATACTCCTTTCTAACAGACCTAATGCATAAAATACCATTAAAAAATGCAGACAATGGAAGGATGTTACACTTGGCGATTTGTAGAATTACTACAATTCAACTGAATTACTACAGTCAACCAGCATACAGTATCTGGCATGGGAACCTCAAGCTCTGAATTTATTACATTACTAAATACCTGGGGTTTCTCAGTCTAGTTTGCTCAAATTGTTGTTTCAATTTATTTATTTATAAAATGTTTCACCAGGAACTAATACATTGAGAGTTACCTCTCGTTTTCAAGTATGTCCTGGGTACAGAGTTGAGATGACAGATACATGGTTACAAATACATGGGTACATTAGGTGAACAGGGTCATACCTTATATACAAAGATATTGCATGAACAGTTAAAGATAAAATAAGGTATATGCGAATGAAAAACTTACAGACCAGATTAAAACGTGAGCCAGCTATAGTTTTGAAAGAACTTAGACTTGTGACTTTGAGAGTCTCACTTAGATTGTTCCAGTTATGGAGTGCACGGTAAGAGAAGGCGGAGCGGCCAGATACTTTGTTGAACATTGGGACCATGAAAAAGCCCTTGGAGTCAAATCTCGGGTGATAAGTGCTGTGTGTGGAAGGGGTGAGGTGCTTGTTCAGATTACAGGAGTAGCTTGCACAAGAAGTATTTGAAGACAAGACAGGAAATTTGAACTTTGCGCCTAGACGCAAGTGATGGCCAATCTAGTTCTTTGAGCATTTCGCACTGATGTGTGTTGTAGTTGCATTGGAGGACAAAGCGGCATATTGAATTGTAGAGGGTGCCTAGTTTGCTAAAGTGAGTTTGGGGTGCTGTTCCATATACTATGTCCCCTAGTCTATAATTGGTATTAGCATCTGCTTTGCGAGCTTAGGGAAGATTTGTTCCTATAAAGTACACCTAGTTTGGCATAGGTTTTGGTTTCGTCTTGACAAAGACTTCTTCAAGGGGATGTCAAGACGAAACGCGTTGGGACTTTATTCTACCCTATACGATTAGCAGGAGATTCTTGGGAGCTGTCTGGAGCACTGTCACCCTCTCTGTCCTTAACACCTGGTGTATGGCCATCACTGGGGTTTATTGGGAGTTGTGTTTACAGTTGTTCCTTGCATAGCTTCTGTGGCCTTCTGGTTTTTGTGTTTTTATATATTTTTTACTATAAAGATTTATCCTGTTTTCCTGCGTCCTTTTCCTGTGTTCTTGGAAATGTTTCCAGTGATTCCAGTATAACCTGGTCAAGTTGGTTACTTTAACAACCACAAGCTTTTTTAAATCTATTCTATGTGTGTGTCCATTTGGCTTTAGCTATTTACTAATTCTGTGTACAGTATTACACTATTTATGTCATCTCTTTATTGAGATTATCCTGCTGCTGAGGAGCTGATATTGACCCTGCAAGTTTTGCGATTGGAGGAGAGTATCCTGCTGATGAGGAACCTGCAATAACGCTGCGAGTCCTACTAAGAGAGAAGGTCTACAGTACCAGTTATATCCTATCGACAGAGATTCCTGTTCATCAGTGTGGTTCACTTAACAACCGAAATGCTCATCTAACCTTGCCTAATGTGAGTGTATTACTTTTTACCTTGACGGTTGCATACAATATTACACTATTGTGTTTTTTCTTCCTTTTTCTTTTTTATATATATTTCCTAATTTGATGAGATCGTGCGCAATCGGAACTTCACCCCCCAAAACAACACAAGTGGCTCTGAACGAACCCATTTGCGGTCCGGTGCGGCACCCATCAAGGAAATCTATAAATTGGACTATAACGTATCCTTCTAGTTCAGTATTTTTGCGCTTGTTTCCCCCTTTATGCTAAACTTTTAGGAATGTAGTTACTGTGGAGTTTTCAGGGTGAAAGCCAGATTGGAATTGGCTAGAGAAATTTGCCTTAGTATTGCTTAATTGGGAGTGAACACATTTTCCATTACTTTGGATAGAATTGAGAGAGGAGAGATTGGCCTATAGTTTGAAACTGGTTTTGTTCCCATTTTTGAAGATTGTGACAAATCTGGCAGTTTTCCATGTCTTAGGGATATGGCCTGCAGACAGAATAGAGTTGATTAGGGAAGCAAGTGGTTTGGCAATAGCTGGGGCACCGAGTCATACTGTAGGAGCTTTGATTGCAGCAGGTCAGGTCCACATTGGCTGCTTAGTTTTAATTTGAGGAGCACTTATGTAATCTCCTCTGCAGATACTGTCCTGGGACAAATTGAAAATTGTGGGCACTGTTGGGAGAGGGTGGGGCTATAGGGGATCACCCAGATTGAGCTTTATGTTTGTGGTTCGGTATACGTTTTGCTAATAGGGAAGTTGCACGCCCCATAAAATATTAATTGAAGGCCTTTGCAATGTCAGTGGGATTTGTAAGGAAATATCATCCTTTATGATATTAGATGGATGTTGATGGCTAAAAGGCTGGAATATATTGTTGATAACCTTCCATAAATTACCTGGATTTGATGTATTCTGATGCATATTGTCAGTGTAGTACAGTGTATTGGGCTTTTGCGTGTCTTGTTTGCCTTGTGCACATATTCCGCAGGCATCTGTAGTTATTAAGATCCTTAGTAGTGCCAGTTACTTTGTAGCTTTTCCACAAGGCATCCCTGAAAAGGTAGAGCACTATAAGGTTGGTTGTAACCCACGGAGGGTGGGCCCCCCGTACTCTTATTCTGCGTAGTGGAGCATGGGTATCCCAGAGTTTTAAGAACTCTGATTGAAAATAATCGGAGTCAGGTATTAAGTCTATTCTGTACCAAGGGCAGCTGGTAAGATCAGCCAGAAACTGCTGAGGATTAAAGTTTCTCAATGTTCCATTGAGGAGAACTTTAGGGCTTGATGGGGGGTTAATTTTCCTTACACAGTACACTATTCTTGAGAAAGCCTATGCGAAACATGTTGAATCTATGATCCTGAAAGGACTGGCAGTGCATAGCTGGAGAAACCGGAGAAGTTACTTCCGCCCACAACTGGAAGTGATTCATGCGGATGCGTGCGGTGTATAGCGGTGTGGCGGTTTGATCCGTGAGACGTGCAGCAGACCAGTGATCTCTTCAGCAGTTCTCTTCCACGTATTTTTTAACATTATCAAATGTGAGTGCCATTGTTCACTTGTTACTTTGTGCAATATATTATCCCTACAATATCACACTATTGCGATATCTATTCTTATTTATGACTGTTATCTGATGAGAACAAGTGGCTTACAACAGAACGTGTATTACAACAGAAACACACAAAAGGGCTCCCATCAGAGAGAGATGAATCTCTGATTTGCTATATTACATCAGAAGAACATTATGAGTGAGACCAACACTGAATTAATAGATTGGAATAATTTTATCACAGACTACACTAGTATTGGTTTTGTCTCTCCCCTTTTTTTCTTTTATATATATATATATATATATATATATATATATATATATATATATATATATCTTATTCACCAAGCGCTCCCCCTTACCTGGAAGAAGAAAACAGTACACTATTGCATGGTCACTGAAAATGTCAGGTAGGATGCCAGAGGATTGGAGTCTGTTGGGACTAGAGGATAGAATCCAGTCTAGCAAGGAATGGTTGTGCGTTTTTAGGTTTTTGCGTGGGGGTTGGGAAATTAGGTGGGTTAGGTTTAGTGACTTGAGTTGTGTCTGGATTTTGTTGTTTTTAGGGTTTAACCAGTTGTAGTTGAAATCCCCAAGAACTAACAGCTCCACTTTCCGTTGAGAGAGGAAATTGAGCCAAGAAACTGAGTGATGTCAGTCAGGGATTGTAGTGGGCTTTAGGGGGGCAGTAGATGCCAGCAATAAAAACAGGCGTAGAAAAGGGGAGGCGGTTTTTGCCAACTAGGATTTCAAAAGAGGGTAATGATATGCCTGTGCCTTTGGACTGGAAGACCATATCTATGAATGAGTATTGAAATAGAAATAATGCACAATTCAATCTTCAGCCTCATTTGGTAGGTTGGTACTATCACTGTGATATTTAAAATTGCAGTAAATAAAGGGTTGTTTTTCCCTATTCAGAAATAACATAGCATCAGTTGTTGTTTTTTTTCCAGCTGGTTGGAGAACGAAAAGCTCACTTGCTAATCATTTGTTAAAGCGGTTGATCTTGTTGGCTATCATTGCAATAATTGTAGTATTTATCCATCAGTCATTTGGCTGTGTTAAATTGCTCTGCTATTAATTTAACTGCTAAGTAAAAGGAATTCACTCGCCATCTGAGAGAATGTTCCTCTATCCAGATAGATGTCTTTTTGAAAATGAAGTAACAACCATTAAAAAGGACTTGATAAATAGATTAATTTCATCTGGTTTGAGAGTTCTGTGACTTTTCTTCCTACAGCTGAGTTTTGTGGCATTTATTTTGAAACAATCAATGCAGTGGTCATTTCAAATTGGATTTTGACCCCTCTGGGAATAAAACAACAAACCGGAAACAAATATAAAATAATCAGAAACTAATCAGAAAGAAAGAATTACTTGCTCTATATGTACTGTACGACTCCCTTGGGGTGATGTGTCCCACGTATAGTCAAAGAAACATTTATTTCTGAAAACGGGGATATTTTGCTCATGCATTTAAAAGTAAAGTTAAACTCTTACCTGCATTTGGTAACTAAATAATTTGTGCACTTGAAATACCAAAACAATGATAATCATCTGTATAGTAAAAGTGATCATATTATCTAATGTAAATATTCCATAGCTTCATCACTTTTGGAGATCTGTGTTTTTTTTCATTGCTCTTCGGGAGTCCTGAGGAGAAAATATGGCTCATGGAGGCAGAATCAGGCCTCTCGCTGATGCAGGAGGGAGGCTGAAGCAGGAGGACATTGATAAACGTCCTAAGGACCATGCACTTGCCAACTTTAGAAGATTTATAAACCTCCTAAGGGCAGTAATGGGTTACGTTGAAGAATTCTTCAGAATATCATTTGCATTTTACTCCTTTTGAAGCCCATATTCGCTAAAAGGTGCTATGCTTTAGCACGCCCTTGCTACCATTCAAATGAGTTGATGTAAAGACACCATTTAGTGAATATGAGCCTAAGTGCTTTGTTGGAAGTTGCAGATTATTGTTCGTGGTCCCATTCTAAATACTGTAACTAATTGTGATGCCACTACAAAAAGTCATGCAAAGTCCCATTTACACAGAACTATTCCTACCATGTCCTGCCTTCTCGGCTCATCCAACTCTACAAGCTGCACACTCAATGCTATCTCATCATATCTCCTACACTCACTCTCCACTGTAATTATTCCTACACGCCTACAACTCATCGCCTTCAACCCATACCTTCAACCTCTCAGCACACATGCTCATTTCCTTTATCTTTCAAGCATTGTTCTGTCACACGTATCCTGAAGAAACTTTCTCTTGATCCTACCTCTCTTTCCACCTACAATCTTATCTCCCTTCTGCCATTTGCATGCAAACTGTCACGCTGTGCTGCCCGCAGACCAGACTAACCCCCAGTACTGAGGTGGAGAGTGAGTAGACCACGCACACGCAGTAGTGAGAGCCCGTCCGGAATGTGGATTTGGTAGCATGGCCAAGTGAATCAGTACTGTTTAACAATGAATAATGAACAAGATTATGTTTAGTTTATATATATATGGGGTACTTATGGTAACATCTATTTTCTTGTCAAAAAGGAATGCCTGTCCCCTATAGTCCACAGTATTGTTCATTTTAGATTCTATACCTAGAAATCAATCTGTTTAAGCAATAATTAATATCATACTATGTAAGAGGGTATACCTTTAAATTCTTCCTCCATTTTTTCTTAGTTGCTAGTTTAATCTTTCAACATATGTTCTATCAGCATTCTTGTTTTTAACCCCTTGTTTTTATTCCTTTTACTATTTTTGCAAATTGTGGATAAATGTATTTTGTATATTATATGGGGCATCTCTCATATATGTATCCAATGACAGATTACGATTCAATGCTCATTGATGGCTACTCTATTTTTCAGCTGAGAAGGGGAGTATTATACTCCTGTGGCCAATCAGAAACTGTCATGGTATATATAAGGGAGGCCGCACGAGGAGGGAACTCACTCTTTGATAAAGTCTGATCCCAGACGAAACGCGTCAGAGTGTCCTTTGCTGTTGTTCATGTTGCATAATCAATAAAGTTTTTTATTTTTTCTAAATGCGTGAGGCTGATTGGAGGAGCTGTGACTGCCGCGTCATTTCCTTTTTCCCTTCCTTACCTGGCTTCGTATACACGGCTGGAGCACGCTGACATCACCACGCTAACAGCACCACGCAGCTGGATATCGTGCTGCTTCATTTTCAGCTACATAGGCAGATCACGCAGGCAAATCGTGAGTACTGACCGTTGACTCCTTCTCCGCTGGACACAGGGTGTAGGTGAGGTATGTAATCGGATTACATGGACTTACCTTTGGGCATTTGTCTGGAGGTGCCCACCTGTACTTCTACCGTAAACACCCCCCACCCTGTATTAATCTACAATTGGATGAAGTTTCTGTGATATTTCATACATTATTAAGTGATGTCTTCCTCCTCTACTATTATGGACTGAAAAACAGCCCAGGTTTTAGTAGCCCCAGGGATACAAGGGGGTCATTCCCCAATACTTTTTCACAAATCCGTTTCCTGGAACTCTGCGGATTGTTTAGACTAGGGGTCCCCAACCATGGTGCCCGCTAAGCATTTTGTGGGTGTCCGCGACTGACTGGCCAACTAGTTCATAATATGTCATAGATCAGGGGTCTCCAACACGTCGATCGCGAGCTACCGGTAGCTCACTGATGGCCAGTGGGAATCTCGATGCAGAGCTGTAAGTCGGACTCAACTTCTGCGAGAGAGCAGGATCGGTACGGCACTGGAGGCCTCTCCCCAAGGTAAGTGTATTGTGTGTGTGTGTGTCTTGGGCACAAAAAGGTTGGGGAGCCCTGGTTTAGACTAAATCCATCCCCCCTACCAAAATCCATGTGTGGACTGAGTACTAAAAAACCTGAGTGGATTCATTCAAATAAGTCATTGAATACGATAAGGACGGATTTCTAAGGATCCAAACTCTGATTTCATATTGAAACCAAAATCTGTTGCTGGATTGTTAACAATCTGCACTCAAATGAATCCAAGTGTTTGTGTGTGTGGGGGGGGGGGGGAGGGGGTGAGGGCGGTAGAGAGAGAGTGCTCCCACCTGTAGTAACTCCCTACCCCTGGCTTCCTTTAAAATCAAACCACTTCCTGGTTCACAGTTTAATGTTACTTTTGGAGCACACCTGAGATATCTGTGAGATACGCTAATAGCTAGATTAGCTACATGTGTAAGCACTGAGCAGCTCAAAAGTAGGATGTGACAATTATGCTACCCATCAACTGGTTTAGCTCACACAGCTACTGTAGAGCTGCGACCTAGAAAAGCAGTGGTTGTGGGTTCTAGTGCTGTTGGGTCGGACATGATTCCAGTCAGTAGGTTGGGGCATTAGGCTTATCAACTATATAGTTGGTATGGAAATCCTTTTAGGAAGTTTGGCATGGGACTCATTTAAATATTCTTTGCATACCCATTAGCATATCTTCCAGGCCGGGTACCTCACGGTTTGACGAGAAGTATTATACAACTACATTGAAAGTTCTCTCTCTCTTCTATTACAATTCTTTAACAATCTGGCAACAGATTTTGGATTGTTTTATATCTTTGAAAAAACATAATTACAGGCCGATCCAAGACAGACCCAAACTCGTAAAAAAAAATTGGCCCATCTTTACTAATGATCTACTCAAAGCCAAATCACAAGGGCAGCTCTCTTTGGTTATTCTTTTATAGCTTCCTGCTGCTTTTGATACCGCTGACCATCCCCTTGTGCACACACTCATTCTATTTGCCTCTGTGACACTTCCTTCTACTGGTTTACATCTTACTTATCTGACCGAACTTTGTGTTTCCGTTGCTGTCACATCCTTATCCCCATTTCCACACAGTTAGTGTACCGCAGGACTCTGTTCTAGGACCTCTACTCTTCTCTATTTATACTTCTTCCCTTCGTAAACTAATACAGTCGTTCAGATTTTACTACCACCTCTATTCTGATTAAAAAACAAATCTACCGGCCGTCTCCTGACTTTCTGCTGTCTTCTCGTGGATATCCAATCACTATTTAAAACTTAACATGTCAAAAAACTGAACGTTATTTTCCCTCCTAACTCTATAGCTATGCCAGATTTCTCTTGCAATCGATGATTCCACCATGACCCCGATACCCCAAGCTCGATGCCTAGGTGTCATTCTTGACTCCTCCCTCTTCTTCATCCCCTATATTCAGTACTCCTCCAAATCCTGTTGTTTCCATCTCTGCAATATTGCTTAAATATGTCCCTTCCTCACGGAACAATCCATCAAAAATGTCTTGCTTACGCCATAATTATATATTGACTGGCCTACTGCAACTTGCTTCTGGTTGGTCTCCCCATCTGCCACCTGTCTCCTCTCCAGTCTACTCTGCATGCTGCTGCCAGACTCATATACCTACCTAACTGCTCCGCCTCTGCTACACCATTATGCAAGTCACCGCTCCTCTCTACATCTCCGACCTAATTTCCTAGTACTCTCCAACACGTAGTCTATGGTCTGCTCTTCATCTACATCTCTCCGCCTTCCTTATTGCTTCCTCTGACTAACGCCTCTAAGACTTTTGCCGTGCTGCACCCCAACTCTCTAATTCTGTTTTTTGTCTAGGGGACCTATCCAACACTTTCATCCTAGAACCAACTAGTCAGAGTCCTGATGTTGGCAGCCAAACCCCTGCTAAGAAATTCACATACCCTATTCCTTGTCTCTGCACTCTCCCACTTCTAGACTGTAAGCTCCTTGAGACACGGACCTCATCCCTATTGTCTCAGTTTGTCTTAACATATATGTACTCTTTTGTCATACAATGTTATTGTCCTCCTTCCAACATTGTTCTGTGCTACGGATTATGTTGGCACCATACAAATAAAAGATACCAATAAAAATAAATCACTGCATGCTCGGATTTAAAATACTATGTATCAATTTAAATCTTCAGTCAACATTCAAAAAGGATGCATGCAATTCAAGTTGCGTTTATTGTATTAAAAAATGCGACTGCCTTTGAGAAAGTCGCCCGTGTGCGACGAAACGCGTCAGGACTGTCATCACGCAAAGACACTACGTCATCACGCAGCGCGTGTTCAAGCAGGAACACGCGCGGAGCAGAATTGTGGCTAGAAATATCAGAAGACCCTGCTGAGGTTCCAGACGGATCGTTTTGAGGACCTAAAGCAGCAATCTTTGGCTTCTGGATATCGCTGTTCCACGGGACTGCCCAGTTACATTTGGGGTGCGGACTACACGCGGAGATTCCGGCTTGGTGGTGACATTTATGATCACAATTGCCTATATTTTAGAAACCCTTGTGAGTGATATTCTTCCCCTTCCCTCTCCTCCCCTACAATAAATGTACTATTTTACGCTATGGGGCGTGCACTCTCTCTTCTATTTTTCTCTTTAGGTTTCTAATTGGATTTGGTTAATCCTTTTGAGAGCAGCCGGAGACCCCCTTACCGGATAGAATTATCCAATACCTGATGGACTTTTCACAAGGACTGTTTTTTATATATTTTTTTCCCTTTTGTTATTTCTATGTAATTATATCACTGTTTGTATGTTACAATCTGTTTATCAATAATAGTTTAATTGTACACCTACACACCTACACACTATTGCACTTATTTAATATTAATTAATCCTTCACATATTCAATGCATTCAATGATTACTTTGTGGGGTGTGCCACTAACTTATTAGCGAAACGCAGCCCAAACCACAAACCTGAATTTCATCCTGGGAGTGCCCACATAGCCCCACCCCCTCCCAACACTGCCCACAATTTTCAATTTGGCCCAGTATCTGAAGAGGAGATTACACAAGCGCTCCTCAAACTAAAACTAAGCAGCCAATGTGGACCTGACTTGCTACAATCTAGGTTCCTACGACTTGGTGCCTCAAGCCATTGCCAAACCAATTGCTTCCATAGTCAACTCTATCCTGTCTGCAGGCCATATCCCTTAGACCTGTAAAACTGCCAGAGTTGTCCCAATCTTCAAAAGTGGGGACAAAAACACTGTCTCAAACTACAGACCAATCTCACTTCTCCCAATTCTATCCAAAGTCATGGAAAAATGTGTGCACTCCCAATTAAACGACTACTACACCAAGACAAATTTCCCTAGCCAATACCAATCTGGCTTTCGTCCCAAACACTCCACCGTAACTACCCTGCTAAAAGTTTGCAATGAAATCCAGTGTGGAATGGAACGGGACAACTCACTGGTGCAGTATTCCTAGATTTTGCAAAGGCTTTTGATACAGTTCATCATGCTATCCTGCTGTCACGCTGTGCAGCCCATAGACCAGGCCAGTCCCCTGTACTGAGGTGGGATGTTGAATATACACACCGACAGCAAAGGGAGTGGGTCCGGGATGTGGTTGTAGCGTGGCCAGGCCTGGGTTAAGATTTAGAATAGTCGTTGTACTTGCCGAGTTCAGGAGTATAGAGAGTTCCGTAGTTTAAATCCGTTTCCGTGTCCAAGGGTCTGAGAGGTAAGAATCGTGATGGGTAAGCTGAAGTCGGGAGCCAGAGGGGTAAGTCAGACAAGCCGGTTCAAATCTGTAGGAGAAAAGACAAACAGGAGCACGACACAGTTTCCAGGCTACACAGGAAGCAAGGAGCTATGCAGAGCAAGGAAGTGAAGTCACAGCCGGATATTTAAAGCGACAGTGACCAATCCGGACGAGGGGCATGGCGGAGGCGTGTCGAGGAGCTGCTCGTGAGTGGCTGAGAGACCAGGAAATAGTAGAGCCCAGCTGAGGGTCTGTAACACCAGTGCCAGAATCCAAGATGGCGACGGCAGAGTTCAAGGTATGCACTGGGCGGCGGCATGGGTAGCGACGGGGGGCAGGGGCAGCAGCCGCTGCAGTACTGGTAGTGGGTAAGGAGGGGTCACGCCGCAAGGGACGTGGCCCCCGATTCCTTACAGTACCCCCCCCTTCAGGATCGACCTCAGGACGATCCATCCAAGGCTTCTGCGGAAATTTCTTGTGGAAGCGGTCCAAGAGAACTGGAGCATGGATGTCCTCCTTGGGTACCCAAGAGCGTTCCTCTGGACCATAACCCTTCCAGTGAACAAGGAATTGTATCTTTCCTCTGGATACACGAGAATCCATGATTGTCTGGATTTCGAATTCAGGTTGTCCTTGGACCGTGACTGGTTTGGGTCTTTGGGTCTTAGCAGGGAACCGTTTGCTCTGGACGAATGGCTTGAGCAGGGAAACATGGAATACGTTTGGAATCCTCATGGAAGACGGAAGTTGCAGACGAAATGCCACAGGATTGATTTGTTCCTGGATCGAAAAGGCCCTAAGAATCGAGGTGCTAATTTCGGGGTTGGAGACTTCAACTTGATATTTTTAGACGAAAGCCAAACTCGGTCCCCTGGCTTGTAATTAGGGGCCTGTTGACGACGGTGGTCTGCCTGAGACTTGAATTTCTGAGCGGCGCTAAGAAGCGCGGACTGAATCTTGATCCATGACTTCTGAAGAGTAGTTACCCGTTCATCAGCCGCCGGCACTCCTATCGGAATGTTTGAGATTGGCAGTCGACTTGGGTGGAAACCATAATTCACGAAGAACGGGGTTTCATGCGTGGATTCATTACGAAGTGAATTGGCTGCAAATTCTGCCCAAGGTAGCAGGTCAACCCAATTATCCTGGGAATCGGAAATAAAACACCGCAGGTATTGTTCCAGCGTTTGACTAAGTCTTTCTGTTTGCCCATTAGTTTGGGGGTGATAGCCTGATGAGAAGGATAGCGCCATGCCAAGCCTCTTGGAGAAAGCCCGCCAAAATTTCGATATAAATTGTGTGCCTCGGTCCGAGACTATGGATGTAGGTATCCCATGGATGCGAAACACCTCCTTGGTGAAGATATCAGCTAGGGTGGGCGAGGAGGGAAGTCCTTTGAGTGGAACAAAGTGGGCCTGTTTTGAAAAACGGTCAACGATGACCAAAATGGTATTCATCCCTCTGGAAGGGGGTAGATCCACAATGAAATCCATTGAAATATGTGACCATGGACGTTCGGGTACTGGCAAGGGCATGAGCAAGCCTGAGGGTCTTTGATGAAGAGTCTTGTTTTGTGCGCATACTGGACAAGCACTAGTAAATTCATGAACCATCTTTGCCATATTAGGCCACCAAAAAGTACGTTTGATAAGATCCAAAGTTCTTTTGAAACCGGGATGGCCGGCTGAACGGACAGAGTGACCCCTTTCTAATATCTTTTGATGAAACCTGGGTGCGGCATAAAGAGTTCCCTCCGGTACCTCTAGACCACTCGGAATTTGTGTTTGAGCTTCAATGATCTTTTCGAGAATGTCAAATGAGTTGGCGGAAATTATAAACTTAGAGGGTACGATAGTTTCAGGGGTTTCTTCGGATCTTTCCTCCGGAGAAAATTGTCGGGACAAGGCATCAGCTTTTGTGTTTTTAGAACCAGGAATATAGGACAGAGTATAATTAAATCTTGAGAAAAATAGTGCCCAGCGAGCTTGACGAGACCCCAGACGACGTGCATTTTCGATATACAGAAGGTTTTTATGGTCGGTCAATATAGAAATAGGTTCGCGGGAACCTTCCAGGAGATGTCGCCATTCCTGTAAGTTGTGAATAAGTGAATATAAGGCGCTAACAACTTAAATACATACAATAGTGATACGTGCATACGTGCAAGTGCAATAAAAATTGATATTAGTGCTCAAATAATAAACCCCGCTCAAACCCTCTGGTAGAACCTGTTTCCAGGGTTCCAAGTAGAAAGATGTATTTCAAACAATCCAGGAGGAGCAAAATATAGGGAAATTCCCTATATTTTGCTCCTCCTGGATTGTTTGAAATACGCCATTCCTGTAAGGCCATCTTGATAGCCAAGAGCTCTCTATTGCCAACATCATAGTTTTTTTCAGCGGGCGAAAACTTCTTTGAAAAAAAACCGCATGGATGAAGCTTATCTTGAGGGAAGAATCTCTGGGACAGGATGGCGCCTGCACCACAATCAGACGCATCAACTTCTAAAGTAAAAGGAAGACTAACATCGGGATGTCGCAGGATGGGTGCCGAGACGAAAGCTTGTTTCAGGGTTTCGAAGGACGAGACGGCCTGCGGAGGCCATACAGACGGGTCAGCTCCCTTCTTGGTAAGGGCCGTAATGGGAGCCACAGTGGTGGAAAAATTTCAGATGAATTTCCTATAGTAATTGGAGAAGCCCAAAAAACGCTGGATGGCTTTGAGAGAGTTGGGCTGAGGCCAATCCAAAACAGCCTTAAGTGTTTCAGGGTCCATTGAAAATCCTTTATCAGAAATTATATAGCCTAAGAAGGCAGTAGAGGTTTGATGAAAAAGACATTTCTCGAGCTTAGCGTAGAGATTATTGACACGAAGGCGAGCGAGAACAAGCCTGGTATGCTGGACATGATCTTGAAGATTTTTAGAAAAAATTAGGATATCGTCCAGATAGACGATTACAAAAGAATTGAGAACATCACGGAAGACATCATTCATGAAATCCTGAAAAACAGCAGGAGCATTGCATAAGCCGAAGGGCATTACAAGATACTCGTAGTGGCCGCTTCTGGTATTGAAGGCAGTCTTCCATTCATCGCCTTCTCGGATGCGAACAAGATTGTAAGCTCCTCGGAGGTCTAGCTTGGAAAAAATCTTTGCCCCTTGAAGCCTATCAAAAAGTTCGGAGATCAGCGGAAGGGGGTATCGATTCTTGACTGTGATGAGATTGAGCCCTCGGTAATCAATGCATGGTCTCAGGGATATATCTTTCTTTTTGACAAAAAAGAAACCGGCACCAGCGGGGGACGAAGAATTACGGATGAATCCTTTTTCAAGGTTTTCTTTGATGTATGCTGCCATGGCTTTAGTTTCAGGGAGAGACAAGGGGTGGGACTTACATTTTGGAAGAACAGCGCCGGGAACCAGATTAATGGGGCAATCATAAGGTCTGTGAGGAGGTATAACCTCCGATTGTGTCTTGCTAAACACGTCGATGAAATCCGCATATGCTTCAGGAAGACCGGAATCATTAGCCGGGGGCGTTTCCACTCCCGCGAGGACTGTGGTAGGAGAAATGACCGGCAATGGTGAGGCGTCTGACTCTGGCTCCCACTGAATTGTCTTGCCATCCCTCCAATCAATGCGTGGGTTGTGCTGCTGTAGCCAGGGTAATCCTAGGATAACTGGAACGGCAGGAGAGTGCATCACGTCAAAGGATATGATTTCGGTATGAGTACCGGCAGAAAGGGTGAGAGGAAGAGTCTCTAACGTGATGAAGGCAGGTTGCAAAGGGCGACCATCAATAGCCTCGAGGCCAATCGGTGATTTCTTAGCGATGAGCGGAATCTTGTTAAGAGTAGCAAAATCTTGATCCACAAAGTTACCACCGGATCCTGAATCAAGAAAAGCGGCTGTGGTTACGCGAAAATTCGGACCCTCAAGCGAGACTGGAAGCATAATTCTCTTAGGGAGTTCCTCTTTAGAGATAGGGTGAGAAGATATTGACCCCAAAATGAGTCCCTCTTGCCCCATTGATCGTGTTTGTTCTTTGGGCCTTAATGGACAAAAACGTACCGTATGTTCAGGAGATCCACAATAGTAGCAAAGGCCCTCATTCCGGCGACGAGCCCTTTCGGCAGTCCGGTCAGGAGTTCTATCGGCAGTCCTGTCGGTATTACGGAACTCTTGACTGGCAATCTGCATGGGTTCCACAGTGTCTAGAACAGGACGAATAGCTGGGAAGGATCTGGGGAGAATAGGGTCAGAAGAGAAAATTCTGGGACGCTGGCGTTCATGACGGCGCTGTTGAAGGCGCTGATCCACTCGTATGCATTGTGCGATCAATTCCTCCAATTCCTGGGGCCTGGGCTGAACTGCAAGTTCATCCTTTACAGAGTCGGACAAACCTTGCCAAAACACAGCAATAAGGGCTTCTTGGTTCCAATGCGTCTCCGCCGCGACAGTCCGGAATTCCAATGCATATTTGGCTACGGACCTACGACCTTGAGACAATTGAACAAGAGAAGCAGCGGCAGTATCACTGCGGGCGGGAATATCAAATACCTGCTGGAATTCTTGGCGGAAGAGCTGGTAATCCTGGGTGGTTTCCGCACGCAACTCCCAGATGGGAGAGGCCCACGCCAAGGCGTCCCCTGTTAAAAGAGAGTAAACATAGGCTACCTTGGTGCGTCCGGTGGGGAACAGGCTGGGAGAAATCTCAAATTGTATTTCACATTGATTCAAAAAACCACGACAGGCTAGAGGGTCACCCGCATATGCTTTAGGCGTAGGAATCCTGAGTTCTGATGGCCGGTCGCCACCCTGCGCGGCTGGGGCCGGAATAGGCTGTAGTGAAAGCTGGGAAAGCTGTTGTACCAGGCTTGTGATCTGAGTTCCCAAAGTACCAATGCATTGCGCAAGTCCCCTGATTAGTTGGTCCACCTCAGTCATTTCTGTTAGGCTCTGCATAATGTCACGCTGTGCAGCCCATAGACCAGGCCAGTCCCCTGTACTGAGGTGGGATGTTGAATATACACACCGACAGCAGAGGGAGTGGGTCCGGGATGTGGTTGTAGCGTGGCCAGGCCTGGGTTAAGATTTAGAATAGTCGTTGTACTTGCCGAGTTCAGGAGTATAGAGAGTTCCGTAGTTTAAATCCGTTTCCGTGTCCAAGGGTCTGAGAGGTAAGAATCGTGATGGGTAAGCTGAAGTCGGGAGCCAGAGGGGTAAGTCAGACAAGCCGGTTCAAATCTGTAGGAGAAAAGACAAACAGGAGCACGACACAGTTTCCAGGCTACACAGGAAGCAAGGAGCTATGCAGAGCAAGGAAGTGAAGTCACAGCCGGATATTTAAAGCGACAGTGACCAATCCGGACGAGGGGCATGGCGGAGGCGTGTCGAGGAGCTGCTCGTGAGTGGCTGAGAGACCAGGAAATAGTAGAGCCCAGCTGAGGGTCTGTAACACCAGTGCCAGAATCCAAGATGGCGACGGCAGAGTTCAAGGTATGCACTGGGCGGCGGCATGGGTAGCGACGGGGGGCAGGGGCAGCAGCCACTGCAGTACTGGTAGTGGGTAAGGAGGGGTCACGCTGCAAGGGACGTGGCCCCCGATTCCTTACACCTGCTTAACAAACTCCAGAGCTCTGGAATAGGGAAGCATGCTTTAAACTGGTTTCAGTCCTACCTATCAGGAAGATCCCAACATGTGTCCATCTTAGGCTCTAACTCCAACCCCCTGGATATCACCTGTGGTGTCCCGCAAGGCTCTGTTCTGTGGCCCCTACTCTTCTCATTGTTCATTAATGATCTTCCCACAGCTTGTAAGGAAGCCTCATTACACATGTATGCAGATGACACAATCCTATATGCACACAGCCATAGCCTCTCTGACCTTCAACACATACTGACTTTTTCAGACTCGAAAACTGGATTTCCCAAAACAAACTGTTTTTAAACACTGACAAGACTGTAACAATGGTATTTGGGACCAAGACTAAATTCTTAAAGCTTCCAGCAACTGAGCTCCATATTAGAACCAACACTTTCACCAGCCTAACTCCTGTTACCAGATTTAAATATCTGGGCTTATGGTTTGACTCCCACTTAACATTCGGGATGCACATTGATACCCTGACAACCAAGACCTATGCCAAACTAGGGGTACTTTACAGGAACAAATCCTCCCTAAGTCTCCTGGTCAGAAAGCGTATCGCACAGCAGATGCTAATGCCAATTATTGACTATGGAGACATAGTATATGGCACGGCACCTCAAACCCACCTTAGCAAACTTGACACCATCTACAATTCAATTTGTCGTTTTGTTCTCCAATGCAACTACAACACACATCACTGCGAAATGCTCAAAGAACTAGATTGGTCATCACTAGAGTCTAGTCGCAAAGTTCACCTTTCCTGTCTTGCCTTTAAATTTTTTATGGGGAAGCTACCCAGCTACCTGATCAAGCTCCTCACCCCTACCACATGCAGCACCTATCATCTGAGATCTGACTCCAAAAGACTGTTCATGGTCCCAAGGCTCAACAAAGTATCCGGCTGTTCCTCCTTCTCTTACCGTGCACCCCAAAACTGGAACAACCTACCAGAGACTCTCACATCCACCACCAGTTTAAATTCTTTCAAATCTAAGGCTGTCTCACATTTTAATCTGGTCTGTAACTGTTACATACGCCCATAACATATATTTTCTTTAACTGTGCATGCAATGTCTTGTATATAATGTATACCCTGTTCATTTATGTAACTGTATTTGTAACCATGTATTATTTGTCTTAACTCTGTGCCCAGGACATACTTGAAAACGAGAGGTAACTCTCAATGTATTACTTCCTGGTAAAATATTTTATAAATAAATAAATAATATTATTTTACATATTCACATTATTAGTGTGGCGCTACTTTACATGGTTTTAATATTAACCCTAGTATATTATAGGAAGCACATGAGGCCGTTATAAGAAGAGAATTTATCAGTATTGTTGCTCATCATAAGAGCATTTGTTTTAAGGAGATGAAAGATCTGACTAACAAACTGCAACATTTAGAAGCGGTCTGTAAAAAAGAAGCATCCTGTCATGCTTAAAACAATGAATATTTTTAATTAAAATTTTTTAATTTAATAATCCCTATTTAATAATCCTGAATTTAAACCAGGATGCGAAAAAAATACATTCAAACAATTCAGAGAGCTAAATATTACAATGGTAAATGACTTGATAGTAGAAGGGAAACCAATGACATTTAAGGAGATACAAAAAAAATATCAATCACATGATATGCCAATTTTTAGTTTTCTTCAAATTAGACATTTACTTGTTGAAATTTTCACAGAAAGAGAAATTTCCTAATTTAACAAAATTTGAATGATTTTGTGAAAAAGGTGTGTATCAAAAGGGGTTGATCTCGAGAATATATGGGGAATTAATTCTGGCAACAACTCATATTGTTGAATCATAATTATTTTATGTTGAAATGGGCTGAAGATCTCAATGTAGAAATAGATAGGGAAACCTGGGAGGATATCTGGGAATCGGCAGCTAAAACTTCAATTTGCACGATAACGAAAGAAAAAATATATACAAAATGTTTTTTCAATGGTACCTAATCCCGAGTAGTCTTAGCCAGATCTCCCCAGGCACATCAGATTAATGCTGGAGAGGATGTGGCCTGAGAAGAGAAGTGGTACATATATGGTGGTCATGTCCACAGATTCAAAAGTTTTGGACAAAGATCCAGAATATGCTACAGGAAATTACAGATACGAGAATCCCTCTAGACCCACTAACGTATTTATTAGCAAAGCCTTTTGAAGAGATGTCTAATACGATGAGAAAAATGATCTCTATTGTTCTTACACCAGCCCGTTGCTCTACAGTATAGCCGCGGCGTGGAAGAATATAAATGTACCATCGAGACATACAATAATTAAGAGTGAATGAAGTTCAAGCACGCTGCCTAGGGGTCACACTGAACTCCTCTCTCACATTGGCCCCTCACATTCAAAACATATCTGAAACCTGTCGGTTTTTCCTCCGCAATATAACAAAGATACACCCTTTCCTTGCTCGACTGCTAAAACTTTGACTCAGGCCCTCATTCTCTCCCGCCTCGATTACTGTAACCTCCTGCTGTCCGGCCTTCCTGTCTCTCACCTGTCTCCCCTACAATCTATCCTAAACGCTGCTGCCAGAATCACTCTACTATTTCTGAAATCTGTCTCAGCGTCTCCCCTACTGAAATCCCTCTCTTGGCTTCCTATCAAATCACGCATCTCGCACTCAATTCTCCTCCTCACTTTTAAAGCTTTACACTCTTCTGCTCCTCCTTACATCTCAGCCCTAATTTCTCGCTATGCACCATTCCGACTCTTGCGTTCTGCTCAAGGATGTCTTCTCTCTACCCCCTTTGTATCTAAAGCTCTCTCCCGTCTTAAACCTTTCTCACTTTCTGCCCCGCACCTCTGAAATGCCCTTCCCCTCAATACCCGACTAGCACCCTCTCTATCCACCTTTAAGACCCACCTTAAGACACACTTGCTTAAAGAAGCATAATGAGTAGCACCGTGGCTAATACTATACACCTCATACATAAATCTTGGTCCCTTGCAGACGCACTTACCTGAATGCCCTCCTACTGTCTCTGTACGTTCTCCCCACCAATTAGATTGTAAGCTCCCCGGAGCAGGGTCTCCTCTTCCTAAATGTTACTTTTATGTCTGAAGCACTTATTCCCATGATCTGTTATTTGTATTATTTGTTATTTATATGATTGTCACGTGTATTACTACTGTGAAGCGCTATGTAGATTAATGGCCCTAATAAAGACATACATACATACTTACATACATGACAAAACTAAAATGTTATGAAAAAGGTCATAAAGCTGACCGGATGGTAGCCAACATGCTTAACATTTTAAAAACAAAATGGCAATCAGGGCCACAATCATGGGGAGCAGTGCCAGGGCAAACTGGAAGTTGGCCCCTTGCTCTGCTGGGAGAAATGCAGGAAGCAGGTGAGCCCACCCCCTGCGCAGAACAAGCTGTCAGCAACCCCGCCCCCCCCCTGTTCATCCACTTGGTTTATAAACAAGTAGAGAGCCCAAGGGCAATATACTCAAATACTGTTTCCGTTCTATATGATTTTCCCCAATGTTGTGATCGGTTTAAAGAATTTCACTCAAAACGTTATAATATTCATACGCAGGAAGAGAAGAAGAAGTCTTATTTAGATTTAGAGAAAGTAATACAATATCTGCAATATATTGCCTTACACAAATTGGCTCCCAGTTAGATAGGCTAGAAAGTCCCTTTAGAGATATTGAAATCCTGAAGGCTATGAAAAAGCTGAAGGTTGAAAAATCTCTGCGACTGGATGGATTGCCCCATCTTTATTATAAAATGTTTGCAGAGACTTTAGCACCATATTTGAAAAACTTCTATAACTATAAATTGATTTCATAGCTTCCTGCAATCTTTGCTCATGGCCTCTGTAAAGATGGCGTAAACTTTGACATTTAAAGAGCTAAATGCTGGACTAAATAATAATGCTTTTAAAGCTTGGAATTGGGATAACGTAAGGAGGGCAGGAGATTTCTCTCTGTTTAAACTTGTTACGTTCTTTTGAACTTTTAAAAAAGAACAAACAGTATGGAAATAAAATTCAACAAATTACAATTTGTGCATAGCACATACAGGTCACAACAGTGCTGCTATCTGTAGATTTTTTCAGATAATTCTATATTTAAAAAAAAAATGAAAAAAAAAAAAAAAGTTCAGGAAAGAGGCACTGAAGAGAAAAGAAAGTCAAGACAAAATGGCATAAGAAACACCAAAAAAAAATCAGTTTGCAACACTTAGTACATACAGTAGAACCTATAGTCTTCCTCCAAGAAAACTAAAGAGAAAGGCAGGAGGAATTAAACTCATAGGACATGGTTAAAAAAAGAAAAAGTTAGTACATGCCTAATCTGGGGTCACTTTGACGTCTTTGGCAAGCTTATTATACTTCGGCCAAATGATGTTACTAAAATCCCAATTTAAATGAAATATTTGAAAATAGTTAGAGATGTGCAGGATTTATGCAGGATTTATGCAGCATGATATAAGTAGTAACAACGGGTTAGTAATGAAGTGGTGTTGGATGTGCGCTGATATAGGGCAGTGATAGCTCAGGTCCTTAAGAACCCCCCAAGGTCAGATATTAAGGGGATCTCTACTTGAGGACAGGTGGCTCAATCAGTGGCTCAGTCATTTCCCCTGAACCACCTGGGGTCAGGCAGGGAGATCGTTAAAACCTGACTTGTTGGGGGTTCTTGAGGGCTAGAGTTGGGAACTCCAGATCTAGTGTTTTTTAGCTTTTTTAGGGGGGTTGCTTTTCAATAGTACTCCAGTAACAATGATAAAACGTTGCAATTACTTTATGCAGAGGGTGAGTGAGCTTTCCATAACACATGATACTAGACAAACAGGCACTTCAGTGTGAAAATAACTGCACTAACATCCCCGTTCTGGCTTGGCACTTGACGAAGATATCTTGTCAGGTCATGAGCACTTTTAATGTACTGTACCAGGTTTTTGGGCCTTATTGGTCATTTTAGAAAAATAAGAGTTGCAACAAACTGATGACGTCATAATGTGCACTTATCCCATGCCTTAAGTCAGGGGCGCGCAAATTTCACCTCCGGCAGTGCGCCCACCCCCCCACCGCGGGGTCATGTGACCCGTGACGTCATTGGACGTGTGTGATGTTGCCATGGACACGAGTGCTGACGCCGGCAGTGACAAGGTAAGTATAGTGTTGCAAAGTCCTCACGCGATCATCCAGCATTTCATTTAATGCCTTGGTGGGGGAAGAGCGCGGGGCCCCTGCAATGCCACGCCCCCATAAAAATCTCGCGCCCCCCACTTTGCGCACCGCTGCCTTAAGGAGACATTTCCCTGTAACAATATAGTCCATAGTATAGTATAAAGAAAGGAGAGACCCTGAACAGGGCCTTACCTACTGCTCCAGTGTATATTATTAACACTAACTTTTCACACCCTATATATTGTGCTGTGGAATAAGTTGGCACGTCACACTGAAAATATAATATAATATTACTATATTTATGTTATGTGAACTTATACACGTAATTTCCCTGCAAACTATATTTCTTCAAAACAGGAAATATAAAAGGGTGTTTTACAATGAAGCGGGTGATTAAAAAAAAAAAAGAGAAAGTAAGGAAAATCTATGCAAGAAAAGAAGTAAACATGTTGCACTCACAAAATATTAGACCTTTTTGCTACAGTTTTGCTAAATAAAACTAAATTACAAACTATGAGTTACCCATCAAGCCCATACGACTAAACTCTGTATGACATTTTATTTCTATGTATATTTTATTTTCTATATATTAAAAATATTTATTTGATCATACAGCTAAATTATATATATATATAAAAAAAAAAGAGTGAGATAAAGAATAGAGGATACCCCGTGTGTAATCCTTTAGAATGTGGCTTTCGGAAATAAAATAAACATTTAATGGACATTATTCTGCAAAGTGTTTATCAGTATTACTTGTCTACTTTTAGGTGACTAAATAGATCTTGTTATGATGGACCAGAACCTCCGGTAGTGCGCCCACCCCCCCACCTCGCCGCCGCGGGGTCATGTGACCCGTGACGTCATTTGACGTGTGTGATGTTGCCATGGACACGGGTCCTGATGCCGGCAGAGACAAGGTAATTATAGCATTGCAGAGGCCTCACGCGATTATCCAGCATTTAATTTAATGCCTTGGGGGGGAAGAGCGCGGGGCCCCTGCAACGCCATGCCCCCATAAAAATCTGTATGACAGTCTCTGAACTAGAAATCTGTATGACAGTTTCTGAACTAGAAATCTGTATGACAGTCTCTGAACTAGAAATCTGTATGACAGTCTCTGAACTAGAAATCTGTATGACAGTCTCTAAACTAGAAATCTGTATGACAGTCTCTGAACTAGAAATCTGTATGACAGTCTCTAAACTAGAAATCTGTATGACAGTCTCTGAATTAGAAAATGTAGTGCACTCATACTGCCCTCTTGTGCTGTTCTGCAGAACTGCATTGGCTATATCTTTTAAAGTACAGGCAGTCCTCGGTTATCCGACACAATGTGTTACTCAAAATGGCGTCGGATAGCGAAGCGTTGTAAAGCGAGTCACATTTTCCCATAGGAACCCAGTTTAAATCAAACGTTCCGTTCCTGAAGGCATTTTTAATGCTAAAATATACAAAATATTTTACTCAAGCAATTAGATTATGCTGCACACACATACATTATGATGTAAAGAGTCTATTTATTCAATCCAGAACTGTATAATAAAACTGTTAGACATGTTTAAAGGCATAAACACGCCTCTAAACCTTCACACAGACTGATCTGGATGATTTCCCTGACTGCAGCTTTCTGATTGACATAATGTTGCAACTTTGCAAAGCGTCGTAAGAGCGTCGGATAAGCCATTTTGGCGTCGTAAAACCGGCCATAGGGATGCATTGGACAGCGTCAGATAAGCCATTCATCGTAAAACGAAGCGTCGTAAAACGAGGACTTACTGTATCTTGTTATTAGGGTGTTTACAGATACATTTCAAAATATTACATTGAAGCATATTGTATTTACATGTACATAGGTTATCATATAATGTTACATAGTTCAATATATATTTGCGATACCCATTTTATTTTATTTTTTCGAACTTATAACTGGTCTTGATCTAATATTTTTAACTCAAAACCTTGTATCATAGCTCGTGACTCCCATTCTTTCTTTTAGTTATCATATTTGTTTAGACGAGGCTCTTCGTTTTTACTCTGTTCTGTCATGTTGTGGGAAAACCGGATAAAGGAAATATAAAATAAGGAGAATGCCCCTTATCCGGTTTTCCGTCCGGTATAGTTTACCATCTTATCTCGGGTGGCATCTGAATGTATTCTGTTCTAGCTGGGGAGATTTTGCCTAGCCTACAGGTACGTGTGGTGCTGGTTACCTGTGAGGGTCCAGGAGAGATGAGCTTCCGCGATGTTGTGGGGAACAGGACAGGCTTTAGGTAATCCTCAGGTTCTTTTTGTTCGGTGACAGCGCCTCTAGTTATAGCAGGCTACAGCAGAGCTGCAGGCAAACCCTACCAGGACAGTTCTTTTTTCTCCTATACTTCTCTCCAATAGACTGCGACTTAGCCAGAAGTATATAGAAGGGGTCTTTATTTGATGCAGCCACTGCGGATGGTATAACAGTGTTGCATATAGTGGAGAATGGGTTTCAGGCCCTTGGATGGTGCTGGCCAGCAGGTAATGATGTGGCCATGTGCTATGCACAGATCTTGGTTCCCTCAGCCCGAGGAGGGGCTGAGCTCCTCTCCCTTCCCCAGGTAGGAAGGCACACACACTGACTAATAATTTGAAAGACATCCTCCCTAATGCAAAAGGGGAGAGCACAGGGTCTGCACCAGGATTGGCTGCAACACAGACCACATGACACCACCTCTCTTGCCACTCAGGGAGGCTGCGTGAGGGGGGGGGGGGGGGGTAAACCCCACAGGATAGCCTGTAACTGTCTGTAGCTGTCAGAACTTACGTGATAGGAGGGCAGAAAGATAGCTGGACCAGCAATGGCTATAATTACATTTGATTTTATAGTAAACTAAACGCAAACTGTAAAATAAAATAATAATTAGCATAACTTTTATACAGGAGACAAAGATTCTTAAAAAGTAATAGTTCTATGTCTGACTGAAAATAATACAATAATTTTTTTTACATATATTAAACATTGGGGAAAAACTCTTTAAAATCATAGAGTTACCAGGTGTCCAGTATTAAACCAGACTGTCCTGTATTTGGACACACTGTCCAGTAAAAAAAATAAAAAATTGTGTGCTGATCACACACATTTTAAGGGAAACTTCTTTGTCTTTTGTCACTGTTTTGTCACATAAATTGTTGTAACGGCTGTATGCCCGCAGACCTGGCCAGTCCCCAGTACTGAGGTGGGAAGGGTTTTACCACGCACCCACAGCAGTGAGGGCGTGCCCGGAGTGTGGTATGGCGTTGCCAGGCCTGTAGAAAGATGGTTAGTTATACTGTACTTGCAACGCCTTTGGGGTTCAGAGTAGTGATGTCTGTGTGCCAGAGTCCAGGGATCACAGAAGTCAGGAAAGTCATGTCCATAAGCAGGGTTCAAGGGCAGTAGAGAGCAGGGTAATCCAGTACAAGCAGAGGTCAAGCCAGGGAAATCCAGAGGTAAGCAGGCGCAGGAACAGAAGCTGGAAAACACAGGTGAGCCAAGCATAGGACTGCACACACAGAGGTTACAAAGAACTATGCAGAGCAATGAGAGAGAGGACAGACAGAGGTAATAAAGGAGGGAACAACAATGGGAGAGAGAGGAGGAGCAGAGGGTGAAGTGGGAGACAGCAGGGATAGGTGAGGAGAAGAGGAGGAGACAGGTGAGCCAGTGAGGGAGATAGCCTGTAGAGCATGAGAGGAGGAGCCAGGGGTCTGGGAAAGCCTACAAGAGGAGCGTGTGCGCGCGCCCTCTGTAAGGTTAGAGTGCGCGTGCACAGGCTGCGTCATGAGGTGCGCGGAGCGCCGCGGGGGCACCTGCCGAGGGTGGAGGAAGGACAGGAGGAGAGACTGCAGGAGGTAAGGGGACCGGAACGGGAGCCGAGGGGGGCCGTTAGCGGGGAGCACCGCAACGGGGAGCGGGAGACCGAGAAGGCGCGTGTGTCTTGCGGGGAGCGCGCGCAGACGCCGGGAGAGCATCAGAGGCTGCCGCAGAGGGACAGATGCGGGAGGAGGAAGGGAGAATAGCAGGGGGAGGCAAGGAAGGGACAAGAGAGGTAGGAAGGAGCGGAGCGCCAGGGACACATGGAGGGGAAGGAATCCCCTGAACGTCACAATTGTATTTGTAATGGTGATGTTTTTAATTACTAATCAAAACACAATTTCAGTGCCAAATCGCAAAGAAGTTTGACATAGAACACGTGTTTTAGCTATTTGCACTTCTATATTTATAGTAACTGAATTCCTTGTGTGTGTGTGTGTCAGTCAGTGTGTGTGTGTGTGTGTGTGTGTGTCAGTCAGTGTGTGTGTGTGTCAGTCAGTCAGTGTGTGTGTGTGTGTCTCTGTATGCGTGTGTGTGTTATTCTCAGGGTCCTGCCCTCATCTCTCCTGACTCTCCCCACCCCCAGAGTAGCCCCCCACCCCCCGGTGGAGGTGCGAAGGTACGGAGACATGGGGAGGGAGGAGTCTGTCTGAACACCCCGCCCGGAGCAGCCCCCACTCTCTCCCCCGGCTGTGTCCTGCTGCTGGTGCCTTCTGTTGGAGCCAGCCCTCCGGTGGAGGTAAAGGGACACGGGGGCGTTCGGCGGTGGCTCACAGTGGGTGTGTGCTCGGCAGCTCACAGGGGGCGGGATGGGGTGCTCGGTGGCTCACGGGGCGGTGGGAGGGGGTACTCGGATGCTCAGGGAGTGGCAGGAGGACTTGCTCAGCGGCTCACTGGGAGAGGGTGCTTGCCGGATCACTGTGTGCTCGACGGCTCACTGTGGGGAGCTCGGCGGCTCACTGCGTGCTCGATAGCTCACTGAGGGGGGTATGCTCGACGGCTCTCTGGGGGGGAGGTGGCTCAAGGGGGAGGGGGTGGCGGGAGGGCTCACTTGGCGGAGGGTGTTTGGCGGCTCACTGTGTGTGTGTCGCTGCCTTCCTCCTCTCGCTGCCCTCCTCTCTGGTGACTCCTGCTGGCAGCTGGCAACACTGATGGCCAGCAATGACATCACTCTCGTCACCACTGACTTCCGCATCAATCAACTGCATTCACACCCAGGGAATTTTGCTGATAAGGTAGGTGCCGCTAAAGAAGTTTCACTTCAAAAATTCAAGGTAATACTGGACATGTACTGTATTTGTCTCCGGTATTACCTCTCTGGACATAGTGACCTGACCGTCTTGGGGGGCCTCAAGATTTCCCATAGCAGTGAGAGAGCAGGGATTTTGCTGGGGGGCTGGGCAGCTTCCTCCCTCCTTATTGGCCGCTGCTGGGTAATGCAGCCAATCAGGAGGAGGTGTCGGGAGCTTAGGAGAGGAGGAAACAGCATGGAGAGGTGAGAGGTGTGTGTAGCGCGTCACACCTTTCAACATTGTGTTCAGTATTTTTGGAGAAGCCACCTGGCAATCCTATAATGTGCTGTATAGAAATAGAGAATCTATTTTTCTTGACTCCGGACCATACATCCCCTTTTACTTGATCCCATTCCCTTCGTACCCAAAAATGACACATGACCTGGATTTTTGCGGAACAAGTCCACAGATTTTATCGATATACACCGTTAAACACAATCATAAGGTGCTTGCCTGGCCAGGCCGAACCAAACCGAGCCTATGGATACCGTGGCTCCTACATGATTGCCAACTGCCGACCTAGCCAGTAGCAACACATCATAACCCGAAACTGTAGAACAAACCAGAGAGGGGGGAGAACCCTTCAGGCCAGCCAACCCACCCAAAACCCAGAGCTTTTCTCCATCTCCGATCTTTAACCCGTAGGCTCAGATCCCTCTGAGTTTTAACCTAGGCCATGCTGGCCTGACTGGCAAAACATCTCCATCCTGACTAACCCCCAGCCACAGCTGTGGCACATATTGTTGCTGGGACAACCCAGAAACCATCAATCCCTGCTCTACTATTCTGGGCAGGCCAAATACCAATCTTTGCATGCCCCTTGTTTCTGTTGTGGTTTTTTAAAAACATAAATGCAATACCCAACACAAGCTAACCCGTACTCATACACAAACAAGAGAGGAAAACAACTTTGAGCCAAAAGTAAAGGGGTAAGCTTCTGTCCCCTAAGCTCCCTTAATACTCCTCCCTTTCAGCACCAGGCTCCACCCATTGTCACTCTTACCAGGGCTAGCCCCTCCCAAAACCACCCACCCTGTTAACCCTTACTGGCCAGAGTCATAGGCTCCTTCCCCTAAGGCTCATGTCAGGGGTGGATTGCACTTACCGGCCAGCGATTCCTTAAAGAGACGTCCTCCTCCTGCAGCGTCATGACATTACGTTATATGATGTTGCGGTGTGATTCAACGGGTTACCATAACAACGTGATGCTGCTAGAGGAGGGTCACTTCCGAGAAGGTAAGACCCCCCACCCAGTTACAGATGGTCACACTACTGACAGAGAAGAAGAGATCGCATAACGCGCGGAAGAACTCGTTGCCAAGCGGGTAGAAGAAGAGTTGCTGAAATGAAAAGCTGAGATTGAGCTAGAAGTCCGCTGCAGGGTTGAGGAAGCAAGGCACATGATGGAAAAGCAGTGGTTTGAAGAAGTAAAGCGAGTACTTGAAGAGAAGCTGTTTACGTGCACAGGCTACAAGAACTTTGTCACCGGTGTCCTCTTCAACCATGGCAACACATTATGGTCACAAATTGTATATAGAGTCTAGTTTAAGTGTGCAACTACGTGTTCAGGAACGTTTATTGTTTTTTCAGTTAGGGAATGTGCCCCTTATCCAGACAGGGTCACATACGATAGGGTGAGGAGTGTCCTAACCTCCCAAGGGGATGTGCGTGACACCCATGTTAGAGGGCCCCAAGCAAATTACAAGTGATTTCCCAAAGACAGGTCCCAGCAGCACACTGACAGCCAAAGTAGGGACTAGGAAAGTGCTGCACAGGGTGACCGGATATGGATCCTTGAATGAGGGTAAGCCTCATGTACAAGTGCAAGGGATTGCCAATTATCCGTGATTGTATTGGAGACGAGCCATGTGCCTCCCTGGGATGCTGCCTGTGCACCCAGGGAAGAAGTATGTATGTAAGATTGTAAATAATGTAACTGTCAGATAGCGTTCCTGGTGCACTTTCTTATCAACAATGCTTAGCAAAAATCAACCAGCCTGCACAGATGCCAACACCCTGAGAAAGGTAACCAAAGATGCTGAACACCTGTACATAAATAAAAACACTTATGTGACCCTCCTTTGGGAGCCTGGCAAGGAGGGGTTACATATTCATAGAAATAAAATAGTGTCAGGGAGCTTTTGTCACTTTAACCCCCTCTCCCAACACCAAAGAAATGTAAACAAGATCATTTCCCTAGATAAAGTTGGAGCAGGAGGAACTCCCCTTCTTAATCTTTGGAGTTACCCACATAATTGCAAGCTTTTCATAAACTTAAAGTGACACCTACAGCACGTAGAGTTCAGTGCAGTGAAGGTGTGTGACAGGGTGAAGTCAACCCTTATCAGTTATGCCTGGGAAACATATGTCTGAGTGCTTCATCCAGCACTCAGAAGGTTAACTCAGGAGGAAGCTAGGTAATCAGGATGTAAGCTGACACCTGATAACCAGAAAGGTATAAAATGATGTTTTTACTGGCAGTAGCTGGCTGCCTTCGACAAGAGAACTCTGCTATGTGAGCTGCTAGCCAGACGGATTCACCAAACTAACTCTTCCAACCAAAGTAAGAATTGTTAATTTGTTTTCCTGACTGCTTAATATACACTTATGGTTTGGTAAATGGTTTAGCCAGCCAGCCTGCTAGATAGGCCTGGAGTGTTAGTCAGTTCTCCCAATGTGGAGCAGGATTTGTTTTGGTGTTTAAAGGGACAGTGTACCCACATGTTATGCTGTGGAGAAATAAAGCCACTGAATGTTTTCGTTATCCTGAAACTATACGTGTGGACTGTTCCCTGACCTCGGCTACAGGCCGTCCTGCCACAGGTGGTGTCAGAAGTGGGATCTGAACCCACGCCTCCATACAGAGACCAGAAGGGAGGATACATCCCATCCAACAGCGGAGAAGTCCAAACACCGAACCCCGTCGAGAGCTTCCGCTGATGACCGAGTTTGTGGACTCAGGAGATGATGAGATGGACTGTTCATATGGCAGAACCACTGCCACAGCTTCTCTCCGAGGGGACCACAATCCGTGGTTAGTCCCAGCATCTCTGGAGGGGAAAATAGTAAAAGCCATGCTGGACTCGGGATCTGGAAAAACCCTGATCCTAGAGGGCCTAATTCCAAGCAACAGACTATCCTATGACTCTCCTTGGAATATCGAGTGTATCCATGGGGATACAAAGAGATACCCGACGGCGAACATTCTACTGCGTATCAAGGATCAAGAGGCTAGCCTACTAGTGGGAGTTGCTCCCTGGCTACCTGCTCCTGTTCTACTTGGCCGAGACTGGCCCTGCTTCGAAACATTGTTGGCCCCTACTCCTACGGAGCCTACTTCTCTGGTACCGGAGAAGCCCGGAGATTTGTTTCCTTTTTCCCCAGAGATTTTCCCCCGTAGACACCATGTCCCAAAGACACGTAAACAGAGACGTGCGGAAAAAGAGGACTGGTTAAGAAAGGCTGAGACTCTTGGTAACATTAGTCAGCCCAAAGGACTGCAGGTCATGGTCGGAGATGACTAGGGTGGGGAACAGATAGATACGGGAATTTTGCCAGGCCTGGGTCTTCCTGACTTCCGTCGGAGGCAGAGGGAAGACCCAGCTCTGGCTAGACAATATGAGAAGGTGGTACAGGTCAACAACAAGATAATGGATGAACAAGGTGTAAGAGTGTTTCCACATTTTGAACTGTTGAATGACATCCTATATCGTGTGAATAAGGTTACACAAACAGGGGAGGTCATTCGACAGATTCTAATCCCTAAAGGGTTGATTAAAACAGTGTTCACCCTAGCCCATACTCTCCCATGGGGTGGTCATTTGGGCAGAGATAAGACCACGGACCGCATCTCGTCCTGGTTTTACTGGCCAGGCATACATGGTGACATCATGAAACTATGTGAGACATGTCCTGAATGCCAGTTAACTAGCCAAAAAGGACAGAAGCCGGCTCCCTTGGTCCCTCTGCCCTTGGTAGCCATCCCATTCGAGAGAATTGGGGTAGATCTGGTCGGACCTTTAGAACCCTCTGCGAAGGGACATAAATTTATACTCGTTGTTGTAGATTATGCCACCAGATATCCTGAGGCCTTCCCTCTGAGATCAGCCACTGCTAAACAGGTTGCTCACAGGCTGTTAGAACTGTTCTCTAGGGTAGGACTTCCCCAAGTAATGTTAACTGACCAGGGAACAAATTTCATGGCAAAGTTAAGGCAGGATGTCCTGAAGTTATTGGAGGTAAAATCCGTCCGGACCTCAGTCTACCATCCTCAGACTGATGGATTGGTAGAGAGGTTTAACCGTACTTTAAAAACCATGCTTAGGAAGTTTGTGGACACTGAAAAGCAAGCTTGGGATGAACTTCTCCCTTTCCTGTTGTTTGCAGTATGAGAAGTTCCCCAATCATCCACAGGCTTCTCCCCGTTTGAGCTCCTATATGGACGCCAACCTCGGGGTATTCTCGACCTACTGAAGGAATCCTGGGAGGAGGAGCCCTCCCCCTCCAAGAATACCCTTCAGTATGTCATAGACCTTAGAAATCGCCTAGACATGATAGGTTGGTTTGCTAAGGAAAACCTCAAATCTGCTCAAGAACGTCAAGAGAGGCAGTACAACCAAAATGCTCGCTTGAGGGTCTTCCAACCTGGGGACCAAGTGATGCTACTACTACCGACATCAGAGAGTAAACTCCTTGCGAAGTGGCAGGGTCCTTTTCAAGTTCTCCGCCGCACCGGGGAGGTGAACTATGATATCTCTCAACCAGGGTCCAGGAAGGGTAAACAAATCTACCACGTAAACCTCCTAAAACCCTGGAAAACGATGAGATCGCTGTTCATCCACCCTCGGGAAGGAGAGACGGATTTGGGTCCACAGCTTCCAAAGGGTAGTACGTACAATGACCATCAGGTTCCCATGGGAGGGCAGTTAACAACGGAACAAAGGTCAGACCTACTAGAATTATGTGACCAGTTCCCAGATGTTTTTTCTGAGCTGCCAGGGCAGACTGATTTAGTGTCCCATAGGATTGAGACAAAGACACAGGTCCGCTCCCTTTTGGGGTTAGCAGGGTATTACAGGCGGTTTATCCCCAATTTTTCCGAAATTTCTGCACCCCTAACAGATCTGACAAAAAAGAGTGCCTCGACCCAAGTTATATGGTCTTGGGAGTGCCAAGACGCCTTTGACATGCTAAAAAAGTGCCCTGTCAGAGGGCCCCGCTCTTCGGAGCCCAGATTTTAAAGAGCCCTTCATCATCCAGACGGATGCCTCAGAGGTAGGACTGGGAGCAGTGCTGTCCCAGTAATTTGATGGTGTTGAACACCCCATACTGTTCATCAGCCGGAAGCTGTTCCCAAGGGAAGTGAGGTATTCCGTCATTGAGAAGGAGTGTCTCGCTGTAAAATGGGCAATTGAGTCCTTGAGACATTATGTCACTGGAGTACACTTCACCCTGGTCACTGACCATGCACCCTTGAAATGGTTAAACACCATGAAGGACACAAATCCAAGGTTGACCAGGTGGTATATGGCCCTCCTAGCCTTCTCTTTTGATATACAGCATAGACCTGGAAAGGACCATGGAAATGCCGATTTTTTTGTCAAGAGAAGGAGTGGAGGGTCGGGCTTCAGCCGTGTGGGACCCTAGCCACACACAAACAGGGGAGGTATGTGACAGGGTGAAGTCAACCCCTATCAGTTATGCCTGGGAAACATATGTCTGAGTGCTTCATCCAGCACTCAAAAGGTTAACTCAGGAGGAAGCTAGGTAATCAGGATGTAAGCTGACACCTGATAACCAGAAAGGCATAAAATGATGTTGTTACTGGCAGTAGCTGGTTGCCTTAGACAAGAGAACTCTGCTATGTGAGCTGCTAGCCAGACGGATTCACCAAACTAACTCTTCCAACCAAAGTAAGAATTGTTCATTTGTTTTCCTGACTGCTTAATATACACTTATGGTTTGGTAAATGGTTTAGCCAGCCAGCCTGCTAGATAGGCCTGGAGTGTTAGTCAGTTCTCCCAATGTGGAGCAGGATTTGTTTTGGTGTTTAAAGGGACAGTGTACCAACATGTTATGTTATGCTGTGGAGAAATAAAGCCACTGAACGTTTTCGTTATCCTGAAACTACACGTGTGGACTGTTCCCTGACCTCGCTACAGGCCGTCCTGCCACAAGGTGCTTCATGTGATACTCAGAAATATTGGTTTACTAAGGTAACCCCTCAAAATCAAACCAGGGAACGATCCCCAAAAAGGAGTTACCCTAATGATACCATACTCACGATTTCAGAGCCGTCGATGCTGCTCCCCCGACTTCTTGAAACACACCAGTAAATAAAAGACACACGAAAGGTCTGGAGGTACAACGACCTTGGCTTTTATTAAATACCAATAACAGAAAACAATAAGTGCCAAAAACCCTACCAGAGAGCTCCCCCAACCGGTAAGGCCAATGGTGTTTAACCATGGCCCGCAAGCACCACAAGCACTGCACAGTCCCAGCTGCTCAGATGACTCGTCAGCTGCGAGAATGGACTCCAGGTGCCCATCGTACAAACAGCTGTGCCCACTCACCACTTAATGCCACCATTAGGTACTGTACCACAGTGCCCCGTCTGGCAAGGTTACCCTGCACTTACCCCCCAACTAGCTGCTGTGACAGACAGAGCCACCGTAAGAAGTTTTGGGGCCCTGGGCTAAGTGTAAATTGGGAGCCCCATCCACAAAGGTCTCATTTAAATACAATACATTCAATAAACATTCAAAACGTTTATTGAAATTCTGCAAATATTACTCCAAACACAAACATTCTATTTATCTACATGTTTTTTTGTTGTTTTTTATTTGCAAAGTCACAAATAGCATCAAATTCAATTTAATGAATTTTATCTGATTCAATTGTCATCAAGGAAAGAGCATTCAATCTTGGTTGAAGAAGCAACTGCAGAGCTCAGTCTTAATAATGTAACCCTCTTTGCCTGGCTCTTAAGGAGTTTCAATAGATAGACTATTTACTGTACATGGCTGTGCTGAATCTCTCCTATGCCTCCTTTACCCCCCCTAGGTCCATTACCTCCTTATACTCCCTGCTCATTACCTCCTATCATCCCTCATGCCCTTAACTCTTTTTAGCACTCCCACTTGCCCATGCCCATAGCTACCCCCTGTGCTCATATCTTCTCTTCCCCCCTCCTCACAATTTGCCAAGCGGAGGGGCCCTGCTTATATTTCTCCTACCACCAACAATTTCTGTTGGCGGTTCTGCATATGCCAATAATATATAATGTCTCTAACGGTCTATGATATGTCTGTAAATATAGCCTATAACCACTGTTCATTTAATATAACGCTCATGTACGGCACACCTGTGAGCATGTGACTTGTATATGTGACAACAGTTAATACAACCAGCTATCTAGATGATCCAACCTTCACCGTGCTAGGTCCCTCAAATGAATAATACCTACCCTCAATCCGTCATGAACAGTACACCTGTGAGCACGTGACTTACTGTATATACGTGACTAGGGTTAATACACACAGCTACTGTAAACCTGAAAGGCTCACCTTTCACCTATGCAAGGTCTCTCAAATGAATAATATCTACCCTCAGTTCATCACAATATATATCTTAACTTGCTACCGCCACCAAAGCAATAACAAATATTAGTTTGCAGAGTCTATGGTCCCTGTTTATAATGAAAACTATTTTAGGTTAATAAAAAAATTAAAATAATGGCATTTCCAAAAGTATTAGTAGCAAAATGTACCTTCCATTTCTTTCATTAAACGGTGAGATATGTGGCTGTGTATATAAACAGTGAACTGTTAGTTTTCATGCTTACTAGTGGGGGCAGTCATGTCCTAGGAATAGTTTTACTGATGTAGTTACATTGTACATTGTGTACTTATTTTACTACGCCTGTCGTTACACTGTTTGCAATACAAATTCTATTAAGATGTGTCGGCCATTTACATTTGCAAAGGGAAGTGTTTATTTAACTATATGTTCTATAGGAGCCAGAAAGCTAGTAACAGAAAGAGAAAATAAGAGATATTGGAAGGGAAAGAAAGACAGGGATCAAAGGAAAATAAAATGCAGTTTTACATGCTGGTGTTTATTTAAGAAAAAATGCTGCCGCTCTCCGACACATGGTATCATAGTATATGAAGGTGAAAATAGATACAGGCATACCCCGCATTAACATACGTAATGGGTCCAGAGCATGTATGCAAAGTGAAAATGTACTTAAAGTGAAGCACTACCTTTTTTCCACTTATTGATGCATGTTCTGTACTGCAATCGTCATATACGTGCATAACTGATTTGTAACAGGCTCTATAGTCTCCCCGCTTGCGCACAGCTTCGGTACAGGTAGGGCGCTGGTATTGCTGTTCAGGACGTGCTGACAGGCGCATGCGCGAGCTGCCGTTTGCCTATTGGGCGATATGTCCTTACTCTCGAGTGTACTTAAAGTGAGTGTCCTTAAACCGGGGTATGCCTGTACATGACCATAGTGTTCAGCCTTTGGATTTAAGTTTTAGCAAGTGAGAGACCTATATTTCAATTAATTCAATAAAAAATAAACAGAAAAACAGTGCAACCTTACATTATGTTTCACAACACATCCCATCTCAACTCTAGTAATTGGCAATTAGGTCATTCCCTGGATTGATGCTACGCCTAGACTGTATTCCCTTCTGCATATATTTTGATAGTTTCCCACTGCCAGGAGATTTATTCTCTTGTATCTGGTATTGAAATATCTATTGATTTAAACAGCAATGCACACCGCTGAACCTCCCCTCCATCATCATTCATTTAGTGCTGTATAAAAGTCTGCAATCCATATATTGATAAGTATTTAAAATGTCTTAATTCTATTTAACATGCTGCATAATAGCTGCATCACAAAATGGTTAACTTTTTGTATATATTGTACCTTTAGTTTAAATATTTTGAGAGCGAAAAAAGAAGTCCGCCCACCTCTGCATGTTTTCCACCGAACAGCAAGTCTTACACCAACAACATATTGAATCCATGTGCTCCACTTTCCCAGCTTACCTCTTTCATTCCTATGGGGAACAAACATTACAGACTTTTAACAGCATCATTATAAATATAAATATATAAATATAAATATATACTTAGTTAAGTTATGGTGGGGGAAAAAAAAGTGACAAAAAACCTCCACAGCAAAGCATATAGCAAATGGAAATATTACTGTATACTCATCTGCATGTCTTAGACAGGTCTGCAACCCCGCCTTTCACTATTATCACCCAGCACACAGCACTTCCACTGCAGCAAGGGATTCTGGGAAATGACATGCAAATGAGCACACACTGATGAGACCCATTAAGGTCGAAAACAGCTGCCTGTGGGTGGGTTTACTGGCTATGCATCTTAACCCTGGCTGTGCTCTAAGCTATGGCCATGCAGCAAGCTTAAGCCTATAGGGAACCATGTTAAAAATGGTTTTGAAGCAAAAAGTGGCACTGTGTGCTCATTTGCATGTCATTTCCCAGAATCCCTTGCTGCAGTGGAAGTGCTGTGTGCTGGGTGATAATGGTGAAAGGCAGGGTTGCAGACTTGTCTAAGACATGCAAACGAGCATACAGTAATATTTCCATTTGCTATATTCTTTGCTGTGGAGGGTTTTTGTCACTTTTTTTACCCACCATAACTTAACTAAGTATGGTAAAACCCATCCTCATTGCTTCATTTTTGCATAGCCAGTGTAACCAACCCCACACTGATGAGACCCATTAAGGTCGAAACGGCTGTCTGTGAGTGGATTTACTGGCTATGGATCTTAACCCTGGCTGTGCTCTAAGCTGTGGCCATGCAGCAAGCATAAGCCTATAGGGAACCATGTTAAGATGGTTTTGAAGCAAAAAGTGGCATTGTGTGCTCAGTTGCATGTCATTTTCCAGAATCCCTTGCTGCAGTGGAAGTGCTGTGTGCTGAGTGATAATGGTGAAAGGCGGGGTTGCAGACCTATCTAAGACATGCAAATGAGCATACAGTAATATTTCCATTTGATATATATATATATACTTTTTATTTGTGACTTTTGCACTATATATACGGTCAGATCCCAACAGCACTCCCACTGAAGGCATTAAGATTGAGGTTAATATGTATTGGGTGAGCTTAGCAAACTGTGTAGTGGTTGTAGTGAATCAAAAATAAAAAAGTGATGTTTGTATAACTTTTGGGGCAAAATGTTCCCTTTGAAATAGAGTTGTATTGACACTGGATATATTTGTATATACAGTACAGTAGTAATTATATGTCCCCAAGCTGCTTTTCTCGAAAGGTAACTATACTAATTGTTATAGTCTTTCCTAACATGTAAGAACATCAATCCAATGGATCTATTTGGTGGCTCTTCTCTCTACAAAGTGTCTATCATAGTTCTGTGACATAATTTCTTATAATAATATGCTCTGTCGCATCAATACTGATTTTTATATATGCTAATTTCCAAGTAACATTTGCAGTTGATAGCAAATTTTGACAACTCTTCAATCACCATGAAATCTTTGTCTACCAAATATTGCCCTAATTTTGTCCCATGGCATTAACATATAACAATACCATTATCTTAGTTCATTGCATTCTGCAAGGTTTTTAAAATCATACACGGTATCCTCAGTAAAGATGGAGACTAAATCACAACACCAATCTCTAGATCAGTGTTTTTCAACAGGGGTTCCCCGAGCATCCCTAAAGGGTTCTCTGCTATTTTCAGGAGATTTGAGAATTGTACTAAAAACGGAAGAATTTACAATCTATCTTATCGGAGAAGTGCTATTAGAGAGGGTTGGGGTTGCTTACAATGCATCTGATCTCAGACTCGCTATTAGAGAGCGTTGGGGTTCAATACAGTGTCTCTGATCTCAGACTTGCTATTAAAGAGGGTTGGGGTTCCTTACAGTGCATCTGATCTCAGACGCACTATTAGAGAGGGTTGGGGTTCCTTACAATGCATCTGATCTAGATGCACTATTAGAGAGGGGTGGGGTTCCTTACAATGCATCTGATCTAGACGCACTATTAGAGAGGGTTGGGGTTCCTTACAATGCATCTGATCTCAGACACACTATTAGAGAGGGTTGGAGCTCCTTATAATGCATCTGATCTCAGATGCGCTATTAGAGAGGGTTGGAGTTCCTTACAATGCATCTGATCTAGACGCACTATTAGAGAGGGTTGGGGTTCCTTACAATGCATCTGATCTCAGACGCGCTATTAGAGAGGGTTGGGGTTCCTTACAATGCATCTGATCTAGACGCACTATTAGAGAGGGTTGGGGTTCCTTACAATGCATCTGATCTCAGACGCGCTATTAGAGAGGGTTGGAGTTCCTTACAATGTATCCGATCTGATTTCCTCCATATGAATATTGAGAGCTGCGCTCCAGTTTTATCCACAAGTATAGACATGCTAAACTAATTTGGGAATCTTTGTGTTACCGGACAAGTGTTTTGATTCAATATCATAATGTGGTGTGTCTTCACTTTTAGATCTCAACAAATGTGACCAGTATGAAGTGCGCTAAATCTCTCTTGGGTAAATGTAAAAAAAATCAATGAAAAAACATCTTATAATATCTTTTTTTTCCTTCTGTGTATTGAGATGCACATTTCCGTAATGTGATACATTCCAGCCATGAAGTGTTAGAAATATATATGAATCATTTACTGGTAATGTGAGTCATTTCAATTTTGCCAATTAGCAAAAACATGATTTTATAATTTTTTTTCCACTATTGCAATGCATTATAGAGGATTCAGTAATGAATCATCACTGCTACTCACCCGGAAAACCATTGTTCCCTTAAGTGACCTGGAGGCGAGGCCGTGCTTGAATGTGGAAGAAAAGGAAAAAAAATGTGTTCTAACTTCCCACTCCTCCCCACATTCAACTGTACCTTTTTGTACCTATGGCCTCCATTTAACATGCTGTGTGGCTGCTTCCCAGTGTTGGAGAAGAGTTTAGCTCCATTCAAATGAGTGTCAATTAGCTAATATATATTTATATATTTTCTAAATAATTAATTTTAACTGTGTGACTAAGCTATGTTAACTAAATATTAAAAAAAAATAGCAAAACTATTTGAATCGGCAATATAGGTACTGAATATTTATTTATAAAATGTTTTACCAGGAAGTAATACATTGAGAGTTACCTCTCGCTTTCAAGAATGTCCTGGGCACAGAGTTAAGATGACAAATAATACATGGTTACAAATACAGTTACATAAGTGAACAGGGTATACATTATATACAAGACATTGCGTGCACAGTTACAGATAATATACATTATAGGCGTATGTAACAGTTACAGTTATATTTATAATATTTCATCCAGATTACAATGAAGGATAGTATAATACTGATGAACCTCAGCATGCTCTGGCAAAGTGTCTGTGGTACAGTGTATGACCACACTGTTACTGTTATGCAATATCTGACTGGGAAATCTAAGGCCCACAAGGAGGAAACAGATTGTAAGGGCCAATTATAAATCCATAGCGCACAAAACAGTGCCTGAGAAGAGATTAGATCCATTCAAATGAATTGGATTTAAATCTTCTCCAGAGCTGGGAAGTAGATACCCGGCCAACGGACTACGGGAATTTCTTTTATACATATTTCTTGTTTCCCATCTCCTTCTCTATGTACATCTCGAATTTCTTACTTTTGTTCCACCCATGCCTTACCTAACCCTACTGGACTTTTCAAGTCATGGCAATGCTGTCAAATATTCTATTTAATTATATTCATCAAGTAACAACCGGTTGAGATTATAATAATATAATAAGTGTTAGAAGGTTTTTTTTTTTTTTAAATTGTATATTTGTTATTTTTGTTTATTAACAATTAACGTATGTGGGGAAAAGCTATCCAAGATTAACAACTTAAAATAAAAAAACATCACACCCTATTTGCCATTCCCATCTAGCAGTGAAATAGATGCAGGATAACTTACAGTAGTTTCATATTCTATTACCATTGTAAAAAGATTGTTTGGCATATTAGAGTTAAATATAGAAGGAACTCTTGTTTTACCATTTCACTTATTCTTCTCCACTCTTTCCTTCTTTAAGTTTTGTCTTCCTTCTATTTTCTCACCATTAAACTTAGGTATGTATTTCTTTATATTTATATTTCTGAAGTTCCCAACAGCTCGTTAAACAATGAACATGAAGACCGACAAAGGTTCAGTTGCTGTGAATAATAATACATGATATGAGCACCAGGTATAAAAGTAAACTTTGGGATACAGTATTTCCTGTTTTGTGGAACTTTAAGTAGTTTGTTTAAATAGATACTCTAGTTAGAATAACTTAATTTGAATCAGGTCTGTAGAATTTAGGCAGATGGTACTCAAGAAGAACATTGCCAAATGTCAAGAACGGCTGTTTTGAGGTGCCATATAGCTGAATTTGACTATAGCACAACTGTGCAAGTCGCCCCAAAGGGTTTTATTCTTTTAGAAATGACGAGACCAGTTTAAAAAGTGAAGAAAAGGTGCCAAAGCGATGCAAGTCTTTAAAGATGTGGGTGGGTGTACGGACAAGGGGAGCAGCAAGAGGTTCAATAAGAGGTGAAGGAATAGAATCAAGTCGGCACGTGGGGTGGGAGGAACATACTTCCTGGTTGGGTGGCAGGAGTCTTTGAGGAAAAAGTGTAGTGCAAGAGGTGAACCTTGCTGAATATTTCAAGGCCAAGAAATGCCAAGTTATGAGCTTTAGTGGAGAAATAGAAAAGGGATGTGCAAAGAATGGATTGAACGTGAATGTGCTGTATAATGGCTTTCCCCCACTTTTTTATTTTTATTCCTTTTATTATCTTTCGCTTCCCTTCCCTCGCTTTATAGGCAATTCCAAGAATGTGAATTTGTATTTTATGGCATTTTAATTCACGGTCATATACATACTGTAGCAATAAGCTACTTCTTAATTGGCGTGTGTCTGATAGAAATGTTTCCACTGCATGTGTTAAATGAGAGAAAGGGATCAAATATATCAGTTCTCTCAGAATCAATGAGGGGAATATTGGAAAGGTGCCCTTTATTCATGCCTTAGGTCTTTCATTATTATTTTACTCCTGAGTAGAATAGATCAGAGGATTGAACACCTTTATGTTCTCAGCCAACAGATAAACCCCATTAAGGGAAAAGCTTTCAGAAGGAATGTAATCATTGTTATATTTTTACCAATAGCAAAAGCATGCTGTGCGTGAACACATATGAAAGCTGTTAAAAAGCGTTTGCAGTGCAAATCCAATGACACAAATGCATTTGGTTAGAACGCCTCTCTTCTGTAATTAAAGGTAACATTCCCCACATTGTGTCAGAAGCTATGGCAATCGATTCAAGAAACAAGCTGCTTTTGCAGAACCTCAGTGTATATCAGATTCTGCAAAACAGCTTACACACAACTTTTCATTCCATAGTGTAGCATTGTGTCAATTAGCTAATATATTTGCTGCTAATTTTAAAGCAAAACAATTAATTTTATCTGTGCGACTAATCTATGTTAACTAAATATTAAAAAAATAGCAAACATATTTGAATCAGCAATATAGGTACTGAATATTTATAATATGGTCACCCAGATTACAATGAAGGATAATACAATACTGATGAATCTCAACATGCTCTGGCAAAGTGTCTGTGGTAAAGTGTATGACCACACTGTTCCTGTTCCTGTTATGCAATATCTGACTGGGAAATCTAGAGCCCACAAGCAGGAAACAGATTATAGGGGCCAATTATAAATCCATAGCGCACAAAACAGTGCCTGAGAAGAGTTTAGATCCATTCAAATGAAAGGGATTTAAATCTTCTCCAGAGCTGGGAAGTAGATTCACAGCCAATTGATTACGTGAATTTCTTTTACACATTTCTTGTTTCCCATCTCCTTCTCTATGTACATCTCTAATTACTTACTTTTTGTTCCGCCCATGTCTTACCTAACTCTACTTGTCTGGCAAGTGAGCAGTCATCAGCTACACAGTGCAGCTATAGATGGAACATTCACAGCTAGAGATGGGCGATTTTTTTTTTGCGGATTCGGATTGGCTAGTTCCTTTGGTTTTAGGATTTTTGCAGGTGAGTCTCAAAAAGACAAATCTGCAGTTTCTGATTTTTTTTATTTTATTTTAAAAGGCAATCTGAAATCCGTGGCCGGATTACAAAAAAATCCTGACTTGGATTAATCCACGTGGGGGGTATATCTCAATCTCTCCGCGGATTCATCCTTGTGGGGATTTTTAACAATCTGGCCCCAGATTGTGGTACCCGCGGATCAGATTCTTAAAAATCCATCTGGATTGTAGCCAGTGGTGGATTTGGATTAATATGTGTGATGGGCGGGGTAATGCGACTCAATTAATAAAGGTTAAGCAAAGCCATTGCCCCTACCTGTCTGATGGATGTACAGGACCCCCCTATATCTATCTGTATATCCATCTCCCTGTGGCTCATGTAGCCAGAATGTTGTGGGTTAACCCTAGCAATGTACAGGGAAACCTTTATTGTATGTAGATTGTGTGTGATGTAGACTGTTAAATGCATTTCTGTGTTCCCCGGCCATGCCCGGCTGGTAATTCAATTACCCAGCCTGTTCACTCAGGAATCTAGGTCTGGCTGGTTGTGCAAGGAGGTTGCGGACAAAGAAGAGTGGGGATGGGCAGTCCTCCTATCTGGGAGGTGTTGGTTCAAAGAGCGGAGCCATTGTGTGCCATGACAGAGAGGGGCCTATCTCATCAGGAGATAGCGAGCCAGCAATGACGGGGGAGGTAGGTGCTGCTGTCATTGGCCGGTCTGTAATTCTCGCCCTCCTTGCCTCGGCTTCCCTATCATACCCTCAGACCAAATTGGCTAACACAGGTGATCCCTCACACTTTGTTTGGCCATACACATAGCATCCGCAGTGGGATTGGTCGCTGCCCCGTTTGCCATAATTTCCTATAGAGACAAGGAACCTAGAAAAGCAAAACCCGATCTGAATTCCACAGATCATTCCTGGACTGGCATGCAGGCTGTGAGGATCGGTCTTAGGTCCCGCCTCCGTGATGTGCCTCGTGACGCCACTGGGGATGTGCCTCACACTGACAGGATTGTGCGTAGGTGTCGTTCTACTGTTGTTAGGCAAAGGACTCAACCAGGAGTTAACACTGACAGCAAGATAACCATCTCATCTACTTCAACTGTGGGGCTTACTCCTCCCCCTGACGATTGAGTGGGCAGATGGCAATAAACATTCATAGCCGTACAACTCAGCGTGGATTGGTTCTGCTATCAGGAGGCAATCATCACATTCAGCCTTGTGCCTTTCCCCTGATTGGCTTACAGTCCTTTATATGCTCACCGAATCCTGCTCTTAATCGGCTGAGCATAGTAGTCCTAACCTGCGACAAAGTGCTAACCACAAGCACCCAGCTTGCTGTGTCCTGTTTTGCCTTGTGCAATTCTGCTGACCTTGTCTTGTCTCCTAGTATCCTCGACCTTGGCTTGTACCTGGACCCCCGCCTTCTCTTATCAACAACCTAGGCTTGTACCTGGACTCCCACCATCTCAACACCTCAACCACGCACATCGGCTATTCTACCTCTCCAACCCTAGACCACAGTGAGTATCAATACTATCCTACTTCTCCTACCCTGACCCGGCCACACGACTACGGATCTGCACACCGGATGCAGTCTCACGGCTACAGGTTGGTGTATTTTAAATCCCCCACCTTAGCCTCATGGCTCTGTCCTGTTTGTGGCGAGCACCCGTTACAGTATGCTCAGCCCCACAAACATGGACCCTGCTGAGGTGGGTCGAGTTTTGAACATGCACCCTAACATGTTCGAGAAATTAGAAAAATATCTGGACCAAAATAACAAACATATGGAGTAACTCCAAGTTACCGTTCAATCCATCACAGATCAGGCCCAGCGTACCTCATTTAATTATGTTTCCCCAGCAGCGGCTGTCCCAGAACCTATTCCAATAACCGCAGTTTCAGAATCGCGACTTCCTGCACCCAATCGCTATGGCGGTGATCCTCTTGGCTGTCGCAGGTTCCTTAACCCAGGGGAGCGCAAACTTTTGCAGCTGCGCCCCCTGCCTTCCCTCCGCTGGTGCTTGCGCCCCTTCCCTTACTTGATGCAGTGTCAAATGACACTGCAGGGTCATGTGACATCATGTCACGTGACCCGCAGTGTCATTTGACGCGCGTGATGTCAGGAACCTAACATTAAGGCCTCACCAAACGATACCCAAGTCACTGATATTATGCCAAAACCTGCCCGGGACGATATTGTGTGGGAGGGATTTGACGATGATGTGCCTAGGGGTGGGTTGTCCGATTATACAATGTCTTCACGGAAAGGTTCCTGTAAATCTAGTATTTCTAGACCGCTATCTATTGTGGGTTCAATGCGGGAAGAATGTATTGAGATGCCTAGCGCTAGTACCAAGAAAGTATTACCATGGTTGGACCCCTTGTTCCAGGGATATATGCCGCATATGCATAGGACTAGATTCCTATTAATGCAGGATAGCATAGCGTACCACTGGTGGGAAGAGGGAGATTTTACCCCAGAAGAAACAGCAGAGATCCTTAGGGATCGTAGTAAGGATATAAGAAAAGAGATGGTACTGTAACTCCTTCCAGGCTGGAGGTGGTTCAGAAAGAGATCCCAGTGTTAGAGCCACTATTCTGGGTGCTGCCAGGCCAAGCTTATGGGCAGAACGTAATTAAAAATAGCATGGCGGATCGTATAGTGGTCCAACATTATAGGAAGTCACACAGCTATGATTATCCTTACTTTCCTGAACCCCTTCTGAGAGAGGCGGAGGCCCATAGGGAGGAATGGCTCAGAGAAGCTGTGCTAGACTACTTAGCTGCCTGCTGTGTAGTGGCATATTATTACAATGACAAAAAAGTGTCCTATCGAATGAGTCTCTGGAAGATAGGCAGGAACATTTATATGGACCGGGTCGAGTACATCTCAGAGAAGGGCCAGAAGCATTGCTATTCGGTCACTGTACTGGAGGGTGAGGGCAGGAAGGTTCGCAAGCCTGCTCCCAAGCACTATTACTGAGTGGTACAGATTCTTCAGCGAAGGCAGGATCTACTGTACCCATGTTTTCATGTTATACCATGTTCCAAGTAATTTTTCCCTGTTCTCCAATTTAAGGATGGTAAGAATTGGATGTCTCAGCGGGTGCGTGAGAGGCCACTAGGGGGAGGATGTAGCCGGGTAATCTGTCCATATTAACACATAAACCCTGGTACCAGCGCAGGCAGTTAGGGTTAATCTTGGCCATCTGCAGTAAACAACTCCCTAGAAGTGACTGGGGTGGACAAAGGCTGAGGTAGTGTCCATAATAGGGGCGGTGACCTGGGACCCTCCCCTGGGCACAAAAAGGGTCTGCAGACAAAATTAATGAGAGTACTGGAAGTGTGGAGCCAGGGCTCTTGTTCACCTTCCTTCCCCTCCTTCAGGGGAGTGGGGAGTGGAATCATCTGCCCCCTTACTCTACCAGGTAGTATGGGAGTCCAGGATAGACCTATGGGGCCTCAAACGTCCAGGGACCAAAGAGTGCTGTATGATGTCAGTGTAATGTACTGCTGCGACACACTTTATTCGAGCAAATACCCAGTATGTATCTGGCAGATACCTGGAATGCGCCGCTCCTCACCTCTGACAAGCCCCGTTGCGTTTGCCTTTCCAGCCATGGTTCATGCCTGGCTGACGGGCGGCTGATCTGTTAAATGATAATGATTAGGATTTAATAGGCTGCAATGCTTCGCGTGTCTACCAGATGGCATAAATTCATGAATTGTAATGCAGTATATATATATATATATATATATATATATATATATATACTGTGCAGTATTGCAGCCAGCGGGAATAAAATGCTTCAATCCCTGCCTGGAAAATAACGCAATGCACTCGGGCAGAAAACAGTCACAAACCTCAATACACCCGAGTATACCCGAATTCGTGGGACTAGCCAAGCTCGAATAAAGTGTGTCGCCAGTATATGCTGTGCATTGCTGTATGAGAATAAAGATCCCAGTTCTGGTTTATACTCCTGCCTGAGACTGCAGTTCTTCAGGGGGAGGTGAGAGTGTTTTCCAACAGGGGACTGCACCTATTCCTGATAGGCCCTTTTGGAATGGAGGCGCTGCACCCAGAAGAGAAGGTATGAAGCACCGAAAGCCTGTTCTGCTTATCCCCAATACCACCGGCAGATGCTCAGAGCCTCCTGTGAGCCTAACAGGTAGCACCAAACACAGGTAACAAGCAGTGAATTTCCCTTAGGGTGGGGGAACATGTGTTACACCTGATTGGCTTACAGTCCTTTATATGCTCACCGAATCCTGCTCCTAATCGGCTGAGCACAGTAGTCCTAACCTGCGACGAAGTGCTAACCACAAGCACCCAGCTTGCCGTGTCCTGCTTTGCCTTGTGCAATTCTGCTAACCTTGTCTTGCCTCCTATTATCCTCGACCTCGGCTTGTACCTGGATCCCCGCCTTCTCTTATCCACGACCTTGGCTTGTACCTGGACTCCCACTATCTCTACACCTCGACCTCGGCTACGCACATTGACTATTCTTCCTCTCCAACCCTAGACCACGGCGAGTATCAACACTATCATACTTCTCCTACCCTGACCCGGCCACACGACTACGGATCTGCAGACCGGACACAGTCTCACGGCTGCAGGTTGGTGTATTCTAAATCCCCACCTCAGCCTCGCAATTCTGTCCTATTTGTGGCGAGCACCCGTTACACAGGCAGACTAAGAGATGGGCTCTAAGGACCTAGGCGACTAGGATTTCGTCTGTATTGATCTGAGGGTTGTGAGCATAAGCTCTGTTGTGACTTTGTGCAGTGTCTGTTGGCTCCGACCGAAATAAACATCTGTTAATTTGATCTCTGTGTTCTGTCTCTTGTGTCCTGTCTGGTGCTTGATCTGGTGAAAGAGTCCTGGTCTCCCGTGACAATCTGCACTGATTTGTTTGTTACCAATCCGCAGGTGGATTTTGGCGTGAGGGACGGATTTGGTATAACAAATCTGGGAAATTCCAGGAAAGGGATTTGGACTGGTTCGTCCATCTCTAGCCACAGCAGCCAATCACTGTTTCTGACATCAGCCACCTGACCATGATCGTCATTGAAGCAAGTGCCATGAGCAAGGGAAGACACCAAAAATGTTTACAAACAATGCAGCCGAATAATAATTAATAAAATACTATCTTTACACCAGGTTTTAGGGTAAGGGCTTAGGGTAGGGTTTTTTAGGGTAAGGACTTAGGGTATGGAGTTTTAGGGTAAGGGCTTAGGGTAGCGGTTTTAGGGTAAGGGCTTAGGGTAGGGGGTTTAGGGTAAGGCAAAAAACTATGGGAGTGAACCCAAAGGGACTCATGCTGCCAAAGTCATGTATATCTTGGTTTGGGAATTAGACCACAATCCACTCGTATTTTATAGCAAGTCACCATTAGAATCAACTATTGAAAGATACTATGATAAAACTCACCCTGGGTGGGGGGCCCGTTGTGCAGACTGTGACCGGGTGCAGGAGATGAAGCATCCAGGAACACTCTACTCTTGAACCTCCTTAGGCCCAAGCTGCTGCCCTTACCCAACCCGGTGTCTCGGATATCTTTCTGTGGTCGCCGTGAGCTTATCCACGATATGATGCCAGGTATCCAGCTGGAGTGTTGTCGCTGACGTGCTGTTACTCCCTGCACGTGTAGCCGAGGTGTCCTCCTTCTGATGTGAACACCGTCACAAGGTACGTGTAGGGTTCAGCTCTCCAACGCGCACACGCTGTTTCCGGCTGAGAGGAGGAGCGCTGGCGCGTCTCTGCGTTCACTGCGCTCCGGCGTGCCCACGAGTGCGGGAAAGGAGTGATGACGTCAGCCCTCCGGGCTTGGAAATCCAACGATGAAATGCTTGCATGCACCGGCCATGTATTAAGCGATAGCAAGAAAGGTAGAAGGCGGTCACAGCAATAAAGTCTAGTTCAGGAACAGGTAGACTTAAAATCAGCTTTAATAGTACATGCTGTACATCTCAGAAGGGGCACTCTGACGCGTTTCGTCCCTCTCCGGGACTTTATCAAAGAGTATAATACCCTTATCACACAGACTCCTTAAATAGGTGGAGACCCAATCTGATTGGTAGTTCAGATTGCAAGAACTATGAAACTCAATTAGGTTAATGTTGAAACAGTGTTTGGGTTTAACCCATTCATTGAGTCTGCGTGAGATACATGGTTAAAACATATATATACACAATAACATACAAACATAATTAAAAACAATAATATACAATTGGATGTAAAGCACGGACCAGTATATAATATTTTTGTAGCACACATATGGTTATGGAGACAAATAGTTATACATACTCTAATATAATGTAACAAAAGTTACAATCTTAGTTGCAATATTTCTTGATAAAGAGACAATATATAATGTAATAAGAATAGCTAAATACATTCGCTAATAAGTTAAAATACTTATTAGTAAGGATTATATTGCAAACAGTGTGTAATATCCTTACATGGACGTATATTGGAGATTACACCTAGTACAAAGATTCAATCATAAGAACTTGATTCTTGATTTATGTCATATAGATATAATTTTAGTCTAAATAGGAATATGTGGGATCACAGTAGCGTGGACACACACCCTCTCTACCCCTCACTCCACACGGCTAGAGGAAATATTTTAACTCCCAATCGATATTTATGCCATGTGGGTGAAGGGTATCGAGAGTGTATATCCAAAACATCTCCTGCTTATTTAGTGTGTTCTCCCTATTACCCGCTCTAGGGTGGCAATGGATGTGTTCGATAGCAGAAAAGGTGAAATTTCCAATGCCTCCCATAAGGCATTGTGTAAAGTGTCTTGATACTGGGTGAAGTAAATCACCCTTCCTGATAAGGCGCACATGTTCTGCTATTCTTGTTTTTAGCGGCCTTGTTGTACGGCCCACATAGCTTAATCCACATTTGCAATAAAGTACATATATAATATAACTGGTATTGCAGTTTAGAAAGGTCTTAATTTTATATTTATTTAGGTTATATTTACACATGATGCTATTTGTTGGAAACGCATGTTGACACATGGCACATTTTCCACATTTAAAAAATCCCTTTGGAATACTACCAATATTTGGGAGGCCAGACCTACTATTATACATGCTGGGTGACAAGTGAAATGCCAATGTTTTGGCTTTGCGATATGTGAACCTAGGTCCACTTTCAACAATTGGGCGTATATCTTTATCTAGCAATAGGGTGTGCCAATGCTTATGAATGATGTCACAAATCTGTTTAGATTGTTGATTAAATGTGGTAATAAAATAAGGACTTTTTCTTTCATTAAAGGTGTTGGCATTCCCTCTGTTTCTGACATCAGCCACCTGACCATGATCGTCATTGAAGCAAGTGCCATGAGCAAGGGAAGACACCAAAAATGTTTACAAACAATGCAGCCGAATAATAATGAATAAAATACTATCTTTACACCAGGTTTTAGGGTGAGGGCTTAGGGTAGGGTTTTTTAGGGTAAGGACTTAGGGTATGGAGTTTTAGGGTAAGGGCTTAGGGTAGCGGTTTTAGGGTAAGGGTTTAGGGTAAGGGCAGCGGTTTTAGGGTAAGGGCTTAGGGTAGGGGGTTTAGGGTAAGGGCTTAGGGTAGGGCTTAAGGTAGAAGGTTTTAGGGTAAGGGCTTAGGGTAGAAGGTTTTAGGGTAAGGACTTAGGGTAGGAGGTTTTAGGGTAATGGCTTAGGGTAGGGGTTTAGGGTAAGTGCGTAGGGTAGGGAATTTTAGGGTAGGGGCTCAGGGTAGGGAGTTTAAGGTTAGGGCATAGGGTAGGGTGTTTTAGGATAAAGGCTTATGGTAGGGTGTTTAGGGTAAGGGCTTAAGGTAGGGGTTTTAGGGTAAAGGCTTAGAGTAGGGGGTTTAGGTTAATAGTTATGGTAGGGGGGTTAGGCACTTACCTTTGTAGTGAAGCAGGAAGGCACGGCCAATTGTCCTAGACCATTATTGTTTATTTTTGAGTGCTGGTCTATTTCCATTTATTGTACATGTTCATTGTACCTGGTGGTGGAGGTACTGCACCTGAGTACCAGATATACTTATCAAGAAACGGTGAGTGCAAGTTCTATGTTTTTGTATTTTACATATTTATGATCAACTATAATAAGGATGAAAAAAAAGAGAAACGATTTAAAATAAAAAATAGTTTGGGATCTTTTAACACACAACTACTCCATGTTCTATAGAAAACACATGGGTTTTAAGTATTTAATTGCTTGTATGTATTTGCTATTCTGGTAAAATGTAACATGTTCAAATGATATATTAGAAAAAGAAAATACTGGTAAAATGTAACATGTTCAAATTTTGTAAAAAAAATTTATAAAAAATATACTTGCAAAAAAACTCACTATTTATATGTAAAGACATAATGCAATTTAGAAAAAGACCGCATGTGTATATGTATTTATATATTTCTTTGTCGTTGAGAAAAGGGACTAATTGAAAAAAAGTGACATGACTGTAGTCTGTAACTATTCCTAAGTACCCTCATATATGAATTACTTATAGTAGTTTAAAGTACCTCTGTAATAGAAGAAATATTTCTGTTCCTCTTTTTGCAGAAAATATGTGCCAGAGACATTTTTACGGACAATGAGAAAATCATTTCATACTTAGATTCCATTTAGAGCCTTAGAAATAACCGGGAGCTATTCCAAAAACACAAAAGCGGTTTTATTTAAAAAAAAAAATCAATGATAAGCTCACTGCTTTCCATTAGATTTTTTTGGATTGTTTACAGCTGGATTTGTCTTTTCTTTAATAAATGTGGCATTATATTTGGCCACTGTATCACAGCAATTTTGCTAGGAGAATACTGCTAATGGGTGGAAATACAGTCTGTCAATTTAGCAATTTTTGTAATCACAGTGCTCATTTGTATGTCATTACCCAGAATCCCTAGCTGCAGTGGAAGCATTGTTTGTTAAGCGATCACAGGGAAAGACAGGGTTGTAGACCTGTCTGAGACATGTGAGTGTGCTCACAAGCGGTAAATGTGGAGGGGGGGAGAGCGGGAGGAGGGGGGGAGAGCGGACGGGAGGAGGGGGGGAGAGCGGACGGGAGGAGGGGGGGAGAGCGGACGGGAGGAGGGGGGGAGAGCGGACGGGAGGAGGGGGGGAGAGCGGACGGGAGGAGGGGGGAGAGCGGACGGGAGGAGGGGGGGAGAGCGGACGGGAGGAGGGGGGGAGAGCGGACGGGAGGAGGGGGGGGACAGTGGACGGGAGGAGGGGGGGACAGTGGATGGGAGGAGGGGGGGACAGTGGACGGGAGGAGGGGGGGGACAGTGGACGGGAGGAGGGGGGGGACAGTGGACAGGAGGGGGGACGACAGTGGACAGGAGGGGGGGGACAGTGGACAGGAGGGGGGGGCAGTGGACAGGAGGGGGGGGGACAGTGGACAGGAGGGGGGGACAGTGGACAGGAGGGGGGGGGGACAGTGGACAGGAGGGGGGGTTAGTGGACAGGGGGGGCAGTGGACAGAGGGGGGTGGACAGTGGACAGGAGGGGGGGGACAGTGGACAGGAGGGGGGTGGGTTGGTTAAAATTTCCGGGTCTCTCCTCTCCACTCCCCCTGTATGTTTCTCCGCTCCCTCCTCTCTCTCCGCTCCTGCCCCCCCCATGTGACACACACACACAGTGACACACACACACACACAGTGTCACACACACACACACACACACAGTGACACACACACACAGTGAGACACACACACACACAGTGAGACACACACACAGTGAGACACACACACAGTGTCACACACACACACACACACAGTGACACACACACACAGTGAGACACACACACACAGTGACACACACACACAGTGACACACACACACACACACAGTGACACACACACACACAGTGACACACACACACACACACACACACACACACATCACCTCTCCTTCCATGCGCCACCATCTTAGATAGTCCGCGAGGGAGGAAGCGGGTCCTTCCGGGCGCCGCCATCTTAGGTGGCCGCGTGTCCCCCCGCCGGGGAGGGAGGTGAGTGGAGCAGGAGGGAGGTGAGTGGAGCGGGAGGGAGTGGAGCGGCTTCCGGGCGCCTCTTAGGTGGCCGCGTGTCCCTCCGCCGGGGAGGGAGTGGAGCGGGAGGGAGTGGAGCGGCTTCCGGGCGCCTCTTAGGTGGCCGCGTGTCCCCCCGCCGGGGAGGGAGTGGAGCGGCTTCCGGGCGCCTCTTAGGTGGCCGCGTGTCCCCCCGCAAGGGAGTGGAGCGGGAGGAAGTGGAGTGGAGCGGGAGGTGAGTGGAGTGGGAGGTGAGTGGAGCGGGAGGGAGTGGAGCGGGAGGGAGGCGAGTGGAGTGGGAGGGAGGTGAGTGGAGCGGCTTCCGGGCGCCTCTTAGGTGGCCGCGTGTCCCCCCGCCGGTCCCCCCGCCGGGGAGGGAGGTGAGTGGAGCGGGAGGGAGTGGAGCGGGAGGGAGTGGAGCAGGAGGGAGGTGAGTGGAGTGGAGCGGGAGTGGAGCAGGAGGGAGGTGAGTGGAGCGGGAGAGAGGTGAGTGGAGCAGGAGGGAGGTAAGTGGAGTGGGAGGGAGGTAACTGGAGCTCCTGGGTGGGAGGTGAGTGTGATGGGGGGGAGAGAGGACAGAGAGAGTGTATGTGTGGCCGAGGGGGAAGAGAGAGAGGTGTGTGTGTGTGTGTGTGTG